>NC_141535.1:46730000-47030000 GCF_021556685.1 Rattus norvegicus
AAGGGTCGCTTCCTTCCAGGCCCAATTTTAACTGCTCCCTCTGAAATAGCGTCTCAGCCTTTAGACCAAATGGCGACAAGGTACATTAGGCTGAAAGGACAACCACTGTGTCTTACTTGGATTCTTGCCTCTTATTGCTCGTCATGGAAACTAATGTTACTAGGGCTGCTAGGGTCAGAGCCTGGACCCTGGCTGTCCTAACAAGTGGGGCTGTGCCACCTACCCACAGTAAGTTATTTAAAGACACAAGATAATAGAAAAAAAGCAGAAAAAGGATGTATTTAATGTGGCCACATTGGGAAAGGCAACAAGGAAATCCAGCAACACTTACCAGTTCATCTCCTAGGTCCTGCCATGAGATAGAGGCTTAAACAGAAGCCAAGAGCTACTGCCTAGCATTGACGCTCCCCCCACCCCCAGAGTGTATGGGACCTGTCTGTCTCTCCTGCAATTGGTCTGACGGATTGTCAGAACTATAAGGAATCTCTGAGAGGGATGTTTCCTTCTGGCTGGCACCAGATTCAGCCAGCATGAGCATTGTTTAAAAGGAGGGACACAAATGTCTCCTCACAATATCTGCTTCTGTCAGGGCTGTTACACTAATGCTAAAATCACTTCTCTATTCTTCTACAAGCACTTCCCTCCAGTGTTTCCATCTCTCGTTCACAAATTGCCCCTTCCTGGCATTTCTGTTTTAGGAAGGAGGAAGAAGATTAGAGTCTTAATCCAGGGTCGGTTTGAGCTCAACATAACTCAGAATTGTTCTTAGCCCCGATCTAACCCAAGCACCCTTCAAAACAGTGGCACCACATACAGCACACACAAAGCAGAGGCTGAGAGCATCTGCATCCGTTAGGTGGGTTTCTCTCTCCCCTGACTGGTGAATGCCTGCTCTTTGTGGGAGAGCCAGATGTCCTTGGCTCACCGAGGCTATTGGCTGCTGCTTTGCTACAGCCATAAGCTCTTTGGAACTAGGACTGCCAGCCTGGCCAAACACAGAATCTGCTCCTCAACTCGTTTTCCTGATAGGCTCCGTACACAGACAATTCGTGTCCATATTGGAAAGAGATTCGGAGACACTTAAAGCAGTAACTCACGTTCTTGTAGGCAAGTATGCCTGCTAGAGCCAGGACAGCGTGAGATCCAGATGTCAAAGCGCATTGATTAATCAAGTAATTAATACAGAGTTTGGAAAGTTTTTTTTTCCCTCCTTCCAGAGGCTCTGGAACAGTCTGGTTTGCAGATGGAGTCAATTAAGAGGAAACAATGTCTACCATTTGGTGCTGGCTCAAAGAAAGCATAAAAAAAAAATTGGCCAAGTCTTGTTCAGCATTGAAAATTGAAGTTCTGGGAATGGAAAATCAGTTGAAATGACTCCCCCCACCTAGGAGGGCTGTAACTGAATAATTACAACTCTGTCACGATGAGTCCAATACTTCTAAACAGGTAACTGGGAAGATAGTCTACACTGAGGGAAATAGCAGAAGGATGGCTGATTTCTGTTTAAGAACAGGATACTCTGGGATGTGCAGGGAGTGGGAGATTTTCTCCTTTTCTTCTTTGTTTCTTCCCATCTATCCCACCCCCAGCCCAGCTCAGCCTCCCACAAACACCTTTTCCTAATAAGATTCTGCAACAGATTCTGACCTTTAGGGGTCCCTCTTCAAACACCCAGATGAATGTCTTCACAGCATGGCATTAATTAGAATGGGGGTGGAAGGTGCCCTTACCCTCTGGTTCTATGAGGAGAACATGCATCCGCACAGAAATTAAAGATGAAAGGTGTCCACCGTTTCAGAAGAACCATAAGAGTTCTTAGCCTGAAGTATTTACAAAAGGAGATCACGGATTCTAAGCCCGTGTCAGCAACACCAATCAGACAGCAGTTTTTCTGTTCCCCATCTATCAATTCTATTTACCAGCCATGAAGGAGCTGAAGTTGGGATGGTCTGGGAAGGGATGTGAGCAAGGAGAGATTTCCCTGTCTTGACTTCAGGCCCAAACTGTATTGGAGTGGCACATTGGGGATCCTTCAGCTTAAAAGAAAATTGGAAAATTCGACTGGTATCCAAGCCTGGGCATTTTAAGGCTAACTTTACATTGTTAATTAAGAAACCCCGAAACTGTATCTCACATGGTATCAGCTGAGCCTGACAGAAAACAGCTTGCAGAGCTGATTGCAAGAGACAAGAAGCGAGTCTTCTGTTTCTATACCGCGGCCTGCTTTTTCCAACATAATGTTTACACGGAGCAATTATTTCTGTTTGTCAGAGACCTGCCTATTCTTCAGGGGTGAAGACCAGCTGCTGTTGCTATATTTTAAATTCTAATTTAGCTTCACTAAACCAATCCACCTTCGATCTCTTTCCTCTGAGATGCCCACTGCGACTGTTCCAGTTAGACGCTGCCTCATCCACCACTATTTCACCCTTGATTCTGACACAGCGCCCGGAAGCCCCTTGCTCTGTTTGGGAACCCCTTCCTTTGTAGGCACAGCTGCCACTCAGGGATGAAAGCAAGTGGCAGCACATGGATTCCTCTGCTCCACAAGTTCTAGGCCCCTCCTCATGTTCTAGTGTCAAGACATTGCTTTCTCAAACCCTCCTGTACGCAGGCAAAGTGGAGCTGCCCCACCCATAAGCTAGTCACAGACTTCTATACCTCTTTTTCATCCTCCCTGTTGCCCTGGAGGCTGTCGAGATCTGCCTCAGAATATGGCTTGAGGGAGGTGGATTTCCAAGTTGAAGTGTCCAAGTTAGCTTCCTCCTCAAGGTTACCTTAAGGGACTCTGAGAAATTCAGATTGTCTGACCCAGACCCTCACAAGCACGAATGTGGGTGGCATCGGGAAACAAGAAAAGTCCAAATGGGATAGTTGAGGCTTACCAAATAAGAGAGTTGGTAGAGATGGGAGCAGTGTTGCAAACTGTCTTGTCAGAGAGAACAAAGGAAGACCTGCTCTCCTGAGGTAAGTTAGATGGTCAGCTGCTGGGGGCCTTCCTAGCTAGAAGCAGCCAAGCTCAGAGAGCAGGAGTGGGAGGGAATTGGGGAACCGATACTCTCTCTCATCTTGCCCTCCTGTCTGGTCCCCTCCAATCCCCCTGCCAAATACTTTCACTGACTGACTCAGTTCAGAAGTCAGGGGGTGGCTTGCTTCTGATCCAGTCCACCGCAAGCAGTCGCCTGGGGAGGGTGCCAGGTGGAGAGTGGGCAGTGTGGCTAGAGGGGCATTCAGCAGGTGTCAAGCACAAGTCAGACAGCAGCGCTGTGGCTGAAGGGTCTCGCCCCCTTCTGACTCCAACAACTGCCTTCCTTTTACTTCTGCACACTGTAGCCTTCTCATACCCTCTGAGCGTTACAGGTGGGAGGAACAGCTTCTGATTATATAAACCTCAAGGCCTGCCTTTCACACTGTTTAGGAGAGAAAGATTTCAGCCTTTTCTCCTTCCTTTCTTGGGTTTTCTCCCAGGTCCAGAAGCCTGGAGTCCATCTCAAAGTCCCTCCATCCCTTCCCGGTGGTATTGCTTTTCCATAGTAGGCTTTGGGGAGCAGCTCCTGGTGGGCACAGGAAAATTCCCCACAGGTTTTGACTCCATATGCAATGCAGGGGGGAAAAAATCTCACTTTGCTTTCCGAATGAGGTTCATTTTTCAGAAAAGTGATTTCTTCTCTGAGGCCACCTAACGTTACCACGGTCAATTGAAAACGAGGAAGCTGTTCTCAGAAATCTCTTCTGAGCTTTGGCATAGAATTGGAAACCACAGTTCGCCTTCAACCAAACCATTCGGGGAACTGGCACAGTTAATCAGGAGGGGCAGGAGAGGACTGGTTTGGGGAAGGGGTAGCAAGTCAGGAGCTGGGCTGGGGGCGGGGGATGGACAACAAGGTTCATAGTTTAGAAGAAAGGGAATCCTCTGAGGTTTCTACGTAAATAAAATGCATTTCCACCTAAGCCGCTCTGGTGGTGAAATAAACAGGGTTAGAAAAGCTGGGAGACAAGTGGGCGCACGGTGTGAAGTCTGCGCAGTGATAGGCTAGCTAGTTTAGAGCAAGACTGGACTCTCCTGCCTCAGAGCAAGTCACTGGAAACAGCCACGGCCCTCTCTGTTTTAAGATAATGAGGTGGGAAGTCGCTCAGAGCTATGAATAAGACCTGGGTGACAAACTCTAGGCTTTCAGAGGGAGTATTCTATTAACATTCGGTCACCACTGCAGTTCAGCTATGACGACTAGAATATTACACCTCTCCCAGGGCTGGGGAAATAGCTCAATTGGTCAAGTACTTGCTGTGCAAGCTAAGTTTAATCCCCTGATCCCACATAAAACAAAAGCTACCTATGGTGACTCACTTGTAAATTCCAGCATTGGGGAGATGGGTGGATTTCTGGGGCTTTCTGGCCAGTCAGCCTAGCTTAATTAGTGACTTCTAGGCCAGGGAGAGACATTGTTTCAAAAACAGGATGGATAGCACTGAGGAACAATACCCACAGCTCTGGCAGGTCCACATGTATACAGCCCCGCTCCCATACATGTGTACCTAAACACATGTAAACACACACACACACACACACACTTCATATCAATGTAGCCTTTCCCCTATTCCTGTGAATCCCATATTCTCTACCCTAAGTTTTCTTTGTGAACCCTAATTTTACTCCTAGTGAATAGCCCATCCCAAGTGCAATGCCCAGTGCCTCTCGGCCCCTCACCTTCCCTGAGCAGCCTTGGGTCCTGCAGGGCTATATGTACAGATACATTTCCCAGAGAACATAGAGAATGTAAGAACAAATTTCAGAGGGCAATTCTTCGTATGAGACAAAATATTTCCCCCGTTATGTCAGTGTGATATAATTATATTAAAAAGGACATCTTGGACAGATGTATAGCAGAAAGCACCTCACAGAGCCTTTTCTGGTTTGATATTTAAAAGAAATATGGGGTGATAGAGAACCCTCTGGGTTAGACATTTTAGCTGGAAATCTGGGCCTCTGGGGAACCAAGCATGGTCCGGGCCTCCTTTCTGGTCTACTGTAAAGTTTCCACACCATTGCTGATCTCAGGAAACTCCTGGTAGTCACATAAAAACTACCACTTTGAGCAATGCCAGGCATTCAGTAAGCACTTAATAAATGTTTTACAGGTTTTTTTAAACATTATTTTCTTATCACTGTAGCAGGACACCTCATGGAAAGAATACATTGTAAGGAGGATTTCTTGGTGTATGGTTTCTGAAAAGACTGTCTATCGTGGTAGGAAGGCATAGTGCAGCTGTTTGGTCTAGGGTGGTAGGCAGATGCTTGGAACATGGCTTATTCATGGTTTGCAGATCAGCAGAGACAGCCAGGGCTGAAACCAGAAATAGACATTACCTACACAGTCCCTCTTCCAGGGACTCACTTCTGCTAGCTAAGGTTAGAGTCCCAAAGACTCCACAACTCCCCAAACAGTCCCACCATTTGAGAACCAAGTATTCGTACAGGAGCTGATGGGGCCACTCCATATTTAACCTAACACACGTGTTCCCTTAATGATCACAAACATCCATAGAGAGCTTGCTACTGTCTTCTGCCTTGTAAGGAGGAGGTTAAGTAACTTTTCAAGGTCATATAAATAGAAAGCTTATAGAAAATTTTTCATGAGTTGCACGGATCATCTTTCTAAAAGGAAGGACACATGGACCCAGATCCAATAGGCATGACTAGAAGACAGACCATAAGTACAAGACTCTTTTTGGTTGAAGAGGGCCATGCTTATTCCAGAACATCTCACACCTAACGATTGATTGACACAAGGACAAAGGCTCAGCCCCCTTGCTCTATTAGAATAAAACCCTGAAGGTCCAGCTCAGCTTCCCAGTCCTTGAACAGTTGGCTTTGCTGAGACTGACAGCAACTTCACTTTTCACTCGACCTCACCCTGTGATTTTCCTTTCATTTCCATAGTAGCAGATTCCAGGGGTCCTCTTTAGTAAATCTTCTGCCCTCTGAACTTTGGCATGGCATCTGCTATTCAGGAGCATATGTCTTGACACTACTAGAGCTATGACGTCACATCAGGCCATTTGGTTCTTTGATTCCTTAACCCCCCTGTGTTCTGTTAAAAAGTCAGGAAAGATTTAATTAGCAACATTGGAAGAGACAATTGTCGCCATTGAATGTCCCTTCCACTCTTCTTCAAAAGTGACATCCTCAGGGAATTAAGAGAAGCCTAAGGCAGGAAGCACTCATATGTTCTAGCTTGGTTCTCTTCCCAAAAATGAGGAGGTCATGGTCACGTGGCTTTCTCAGCCCAAGCACAGCTGCATCCCCTCTCACAAGTGCATTAGGAACTGATAAGAGGAACTGACTCAATGCTACTTCTCTATGAAACCTTTGCTCAAAGACCCCACCTCATGTCCCCACCTACAGTGGGCCCGTCAGGACCTGGCTCTGAACTGACAACCCACACCACTTCCCCCTGGTGGGTTTGACTGTGACTCCAGACGAGACTCTGACATTAAACAGAAGGAACACAGGGCATCTTCTGATGGACTTTTGTGTATATTCTGTGGTGGGGGAGTTATCACTGAGTGATTTTTGGCTCTGTAGGCTTTAAGTACTGTGTGGACTACTAACTCTATGTTGAATTCTTGCTAACAGGGTCTGATGTCATTGGATTTCCTGGCATTAAGCCTGGGGTACCCATAGCAACGCGGTCCACTGACAGAGGTTAGGTGGCTCAGTCTTCCACCTGCTAGTGGTGACTGATGTCAGATAGACTACACAGTGGATAGCCACTGACACATCCCAGTGTCACATGTGTACCTCACAGAGCTTCAGACAGCCCATCTGTTTAAGGTTGTCACTCGTGGTTTCAGTGCATGTGGACTCTTCAGAAGACAGGATGTGAGGCAGTTAGACAGTGGTTCTGTGGCTTTTGATGATCTAGACAACATGAGATATTCCCATAAGTTAGTGACCTCTTCTATTTTAACAAGTAGTTAGACAGTTGGCCCTGGCTTTCTGTCTACATCACAATGCATGCCAAGGTAAAGATTCATCATCCTACATACAAACCAAAGGAGCTCTTCTAGCAAAGACTTTGCCTTCCTTATATTTCACTTCAAAATATATTCCTGATATATTTATTTACTAAATTAAAGGAACAAAACGGAAAGGTACAGTTTTTAAATTTATAAATCTTTCTAACGTAACAGCTTGACGTAGAGTCTTTCAGCCTTTAATTTTATTTTAAGGTATTAGAGCATTTTTTTCTTTTGTAGCTATAGCCATAATTATTATTATTTTTCTGAGACAGGGGTGTGCTCTGAGATTTTAGATATATATTAGGCTAACTTCAGTGGTTTCCTGCCTCTGCTTTCTGAAGGCTGGGTTAACAGGCATGTGTCACCACACCCAGCATGGTTAGCAAGGCATCTGTGTCAATAGTATCTATTTTAGCTTTTAAGATGTCTACACAGTACTGAGCTTTGAAAATGACTGTTGACTTGAAGATCACCTGTGCCTTCTATATCAATTCTCCACTAATTCATTTGATGTCTTAATGTTCTATTGCTATGAAGAGACCTCATTGTAAGCTTAAAATTAAAAACAACTACTTTAATAAGGGTTTTTAAATGCTTTAACCTCCCTTCTAGCCCAGCACCCACAAGAGGTAGTGGAAAAGGAAGTTTACTAGGGCAGAGGCGGATGTGGACCTGTTTAGAAATCATTCTTTGGGGTGATTCCAATCTTCCTTGTCAGAATATCAGCATTTAGTTCACACGAATCAGCAGCGGTAGCTCGATCCACTCACAAACACCATTCATGAATCAGCAACAGCAGTTCAATCCAGTAGAAACTGCAAGGCTCTGCCAATCGGCCCTAATCCACAGAAGCAGCAAGAAGCCTCCAGACTATCACAAGAAGTTCTTTGGTGTGTCTCTCTCTACAAAGTCATGACAAATGATGATCATCAAAAGAAGGCAAGGTGAACCAGTGCCACAGTGTCTTCCATTGTCTGTTGTGTTATCCTTACACCCTTTCCAAACATTGCGTGTTCCCTCAAGCATTCTCTCCAGCAAAACATTACATGCCCCTTTTCCAGGCAGCTTCCAGAAAAATACCATGTGTTGGTTCTCAGCAAAACATTCTTTCATGTGTCTGTTTCAACAAAACATCTTCCCACATGTCAGCTTCAGCAAAACATCCTCTCATAAGACAGTTTCTATAAAAAAACATTGCATGGCACAACTGAGTCTCCAAAGAAACCAGAAATGTCCGCTTCATATCATGACCATAGCAATTCTTAATTGACGTTTGCTTAATGAGATCATGGAAGCACACAAACATGATGTGAGAGAAGTAGCTGAGAGTTCTACATCCAAAAAAACAAAGGCAGTAGGAAGAGAGCAACACTAGGCTTGGTGTGGGCTTTTGAGACCTAAAAGCCCACCTACAGTGACATAGTTCCTTCCACAAGGCCACATGGACTCCCAAGAGGCCACACCTACTCCAACATGGCCACACCTACTTCAACATGACCACACCTCCTAATCCTTCTCAAGTAGTGCCATTCCCTGTTAATTAAGCATCCAAATATAGGAGCCTATAGGGGTCATTCTTATTCAAACTACATTAGGTTATTCACATTTATTTTTAATTATGATCAGTATATTAAGAATACCTTTGTGCAGCACAATTTTGGTGTACTGTACTACAATTCCTTTAGAATAAATAGAAGCAGTAGATTAAAACATATATACACTAAAGTTTCCCAACGGTGAATAGACTATCTCATGGAGAGAGTGGAAGAATTTATATTTCTAACATGAATGACTGCCTTGTTGTCTGTCAGCACTACTCCTATTACTTTGACAGGCTACAATAAACCATGCTTTTCTGAATTTGTGTTGCTTTGTGAAGGATGTTGAATGACATTAATAACAGCCATTTATTTTCAGTTTACTTACCAATTGGTTATTTGTCTTTCTTCCATTTTCTTTTTGTTTATGCTTTGCAACTGAGAAGTACAGATATATACATATACACGAGTTTAAATTTATGATATAAATTGACAATATTCATTTCTGTAATACTGTTTGTCAGCCTCCTCATATTGGAAGATTTGGCTTTAGCTATTAAATGTTTCTGCGGAGGCAAAAATGTCGAGATGGTTTAGAAGCATGCTTGCAAGCCTTCTCTCCCTCAGTTGTATAGCACTATTCTAGATGACCTAAAAATTAAAACCATGACCCTCAGGATGACAAGCATCTCTCATAAAAATAAGTCCCACCCAAGAGGATTGAACTTACTTTTTTATAATTTAATAACCAGTTAAATGTTATAGCCTGAAAAATTCAATATTGTTACATGTAGAAATATCCCAGTATATTAATGTTCTATCTCTATGTTTTATATTAAAATACATGCATATATACATATGTACTTGTGCCTATGCATACACATGTACATAGATATATGAATCTAGCTCCTATATTCTGCTTCATCAGTGTCTTTTCCTATACTTATGTAAAATCTAAAGTGTTTTAATTATTGAGAAAGCAGGGTTCCATTCACTACTAACGTTTTTATGTATTTCTTTTTGTAAGTCATAAGTTTCGTTATGAATTTTAATTTTTTATTGAAAATAATGCTATTTTCATACAGTATATTCTGACCATGGTTTCACCTCCCTCATCTCCTCCTAGATTCTCTCTCTCTCCCCACCCTTCCAACTTAGCCTTCATTTTCTCTCTCTTAAGAAAACAAACTGGCAATAAAAAAGACAAACAAGCAAGGTTAAAAAAAAAAAAGGAAAGCATGAGAAATATTTACCCATATAGAAACACATACAAATGAACCCCATGAAAAGAAAACATTGGAAAACAAAATGTATAAGCAAAAACATACCAGTAAGTTTTTTTTTTTAAAAATCCCAAACAAAGAAATATGAGACAAAAATCCCTAAAAAACACCTTTGAGTTCCTTTCATGTTGGTCATCACTGCTGTGCTAGGGCCTGCCCTTAAGTGTGGTTTGTTTGCCCAGTGAGACTCCCTTGCAAAAACTTTTTCCTTTGATAGTGTTTATTAATCAGAGATAACATTTTGAATGGGGATAGGAGTTTGTTTCTACTTCTGAACCTCAGAGCTGGAACCCCATCTGGTTAGGGTGCGTACAGGCCTTATTCATGCTGCCAAGTCTCTGAGTTCACCTATGTGTACTGTCTTGTCAGAAAGACACTGCTTTTGTGGTATCATTCATTCCCTTTGGCTCTTATAATCTTTCTACCTTTTCTGCATAGTTCTCTGTGCCCTGAGGGGAGGGCATTTTCCAAGTTAGAAGAAATGGAATTCTCTACCACCAAAAAACAAAACAAAACAAAAAACACAAAAAACAAAAACTAAAAACAACCAATGAGGAAGCAAGCATGCTAAATAGGTATTAGAGCTTGCTAGGATTCTGCAGAGCAACAGAACTAATAGAAAACACACATGGAAACCAATAGGGCCTATCTCATCTTTTAAAGCACCTATATAGCATTCAACAATAAGGATAGCTCAGGATTTATTCCCTAGTTCTCTACTGATATACACATCGGGAGGGTAAAGGAGTATATTATGGAAATCGGCTGCTTGATTTTGGTTTACGAAATGAAGGATCCCATAATCTACCATCTCAATCTGGAGAACACAGAAAGCCAGTCACATGATCTAGTGCAAGTTCACAAAGTTAAGAACCAGAAATACCAAAGTCCAAGGACAGAAGAGAGACGTCTCAATGAGAGCTAAGTAAGTGAATTCACTCTTCCTTCCTCTTTCTGCCCTACTTGGGGCCCTCAAAGGATAGGAAGATGCCCACACAGCTTGGTGAGACAATCTTTCCTCAAGTCAACTGGAAAGCTCTTCTGCAAGCACCCTCATAGATGCATGCAGCACGCTGGGCACTTCCCATCTCTGTGACAATATACTTGACTAAATTAATTTAAAGGAAGATCTATTGGCTTGAGGCTCAGAGGTGTCAGTATGTAACTATTGTTACTTCTGTCGCCATAGCATGTGAGACAACATTATGGGGAAAAAAATCAAGCCAGAGAAAAGCTGCTCTATGTTTTGCAGCCGGAAAGCAGAGACACAGAAAGGGTCCGGGGAAAAGTTCTACCTTCCAGAAGTAAATAACTCAAGAGTCCTACTGCAGTGGTTTGAATAGAAATGGCCTTCATAAACTCATGTGTTTGAATGCTTGGTCACAGGGAATGGCACTGCTAGAAGGTATGACCTTGTTGGAATAGATGTAGCCTTACTGGAGGAAGTGTGCTACTGTGGGTGTAGGCTTTGAGGTTTCAAATGCTCAAGCCAGGCACAGTGTCACGTTGTTTTACTGTTGCTTGTTGATCGGATGTAGAACTCTGAGCTGCCTCTCCAGCACCACATCTGCCTGTGTGCTGTCATGCTTCCCGCCGTTAACGATAATGGACTCAACCTCTGAACTGTGAGCCAGTCCAGTTAAACATTTTCCTTTATAAGAGTTGCTGCGGTCATGGTGTCCCTTCATAGGAATAAAACCCTAACTACCTTCTTCAGCCAGGCCCCACCTCCTCTTTGGCCATTTGGCTATGAAGTTATCAAAGGATTTATCCATTGATGAAATTAGATTCTTCGTGATGTGATCACTTCCCAAAGCCCATCCGCTGATAAGCACGCCCCTGCTGTGCACGCTATTTCATAGACTGCCCACAACACTGAGATACTTAGCCATCTAAGCAACCCTTAGCTTTACTAAACTGACAACATAAATTCATACAGGAATTTTATTTGAACTGTGTTAAAGTTATTAAAGTAATCTAGGGTCTAGGAATTCTGAAGCCATGTTTTTCATTTTTTTGTTTTTAATTAGGTTTATAGCACCAGTCATGTATTTGCTCCTATGGAGATCTTAAATCCAATCTGAGAGTCATTGGTTACACCTTAACAGTCATGGCATTGTTTCACTAGAGGAGACATCTTGCTATGAAGGCTTGCCTTATAGTTTGTAGGGTTCTCAGCTGTGTAGCATCCTTGATGCTTTATCTCCCCAAGCAGTCTACATAGCGCCTATGGCATTATGAAAGCTAGGCAGTGGTGAAAAAGCTCCTAACTCAGTTTCCACTCGCTTTCACTATATTCCACAAGCAAGCAAAGTGTGTAGTATCTTCATTAATAGGGTCTTATTACAAGAAAACCAAGAGAAATGGCAATAGCTGCTTTGTCTGGGGTGAGGAGCATCCCTGAGGCTTTCCTGACAATAGCACATAAGGAAGTACCCATAGCTAGCACTTAGAGTTCTGCTTGATAACATTGGTAGAGCATCAGCCAGCCACACAGAATTTCTCCCTTCTAAACACATGCACACACGCACTCACGCACACGCATACACATACACACACACACACACACACACACACACACACACACTATACATTTGTTGTTGTTTTAGTTAGGGTATTACTGCTATGAACAGATACCATGACCAAGGCAACTCTTCTAAGGACAATATTTAATTGGGGCTGGCTCACAGGTTAGAGGTTCAGTCCATTATCAATCAAGGCAGGAACATGGCAGTATCCAGGCAGGCATGGTGCAGAAGGAGCTGAGAGTTCCACCTGTTGTTCTGAAGGCAGCTAGAAGAGTGGTTTCCAGGCAGCCATGGCAAGGGTCTTAAAGCCCATGCCCACAGTGACATAACTAATTCAACAAAGCTACACCTCCTAGTAGTGCCACTCCCTGGACCAAGCATATTCAAAGCACTGCAGTTGTTATTGTCATTTTGTTTTGTTTTTTGATACAAGGTCTCTCTACATAGCACTGGCTGTCCTGGAAACCACTATATTAGCCCAGTCTGGCTTTGAACTCACAGAGAGCCACCTGCCTCTACCTCCTGAGTGCACTACCACTCCCAGCTTTAATGCATCTTTTTAAATTGTCTTATAAATGGCTTTTTATGTGTTTTTTGCTTCTGTCCTTCCTTACTCCCTCATCTCTCTGACCTCCTACTTGCTTACCTGCTTGAATTCCTCCACCTCTAGGATCTCCTCTGTACTTTAAGATCACTTAAACTTTACCAGTCTCTCTCCCTAAAGACATCCTTCCCTCCAACAACCTCTTTCTAATTTCCTGGCTTCTATGGGTGCTGCCAGTTAACAAGATTTGAGACAGCATCCACATACATGTGTGAGAGATAACACACAGCATTTGTCTCTCCAGGCCTGAGTTACCTTACTCAATATATATTTCCAGCTCCATCTGTTTACCCAAAATTTTCACTTATTTCACAGAAGAATAAAATGTGCCACCTTCTCGCTACTGATCCTATTGTGGTGGGATGGATGGAGTAGATGACTATGGGTGAACAAGTGTCTCTGTAATAGGAGGTAGAATCATTGTGGTGGGACAAAACAATATGAAGCATGCATGGTCACATGGTGGCTCTATTCCCAGTATTTTGAGGAACATCTCTCAGGGGAACTTGTTGCTGTTGTTTAGACAAATTGACTTGGTACCACACTGCCTTCTAAATATTGTTTATACCCATAGGCAAATGCTGTTCCCATCCTTCATCAGAAAACTATCTCTAGGCAATGAACACATAGACTCATGTTTGTTCAAGATGCTCACATAAATGATAGTTGTCAGCCCTAGACATGTCATTTATGCAGCCCCCTCTAAGGGAACACCATGGAGAAGCGAGCTTAAGAATGTAGGAGCCTGAAGATGGGTTGACTAATATTCTCATAACAATTGTAGACATGACCACAGCAGCTGACATTGCCTGCATTAGACTGGCACATCACTGGGTCTGTCAACTGCCAATCACTGTCAACTGCAGAAGGGCTCATGGAACCCTGCTTCCTGAACGACTGGCGTTGAACTGATGGATTCTGGGAGAGAGACTGCCATTGCCTTCAATTTTGAGCCAAATAATGAGACCTCCAGGATGGATCCAAATGTGTGGCCATTCAGACAGTTTTGTTTAAAATCTATGGGTCACCAATGAAAGGAAAAAGCACAAGTGTGGGAAGGGTCTGTCAGCGCCTGAGCTGCCAGTGTGTGAATATCGGGCATAGGTCTGCGGGATTGAAAGAAAACATGTACACAGGTCACCCGTTTTCAGAGAGTGCCACCAAGGCTTTACTGAGTTCTCCTTATATACCGGAGGCAAAAGCCGTGGAAAACAACAAGGCAGGTGAAAATCCCCAAACAGGAAAACAGGAAAAGTCTGTGTGGTGGAAAGTCCCGGCCCCAAATCAGGGGCTAAGAGCAGCTGCCAAGGGTGTAAACAACTTCTTGCTATAGCAGGCTAAAAGGCTCAGCGAGGGGAGAGGGAAACACCAAGGTAGGGCCCAACAATTCCCCCTCCTTTATTTTATTTTTTAAGTAGCGCCTGTCTTAGGATCAATCTGGGGTTTCAAAACTCTTTCCCATCTCTGAAAATCCTGCCAGCCTCAGGATTTTTGTCTTGGGCAAATATGGTCCCAGAAGGTTGTCCGTCTTTGGCTAACTAATTGTCATACAAACTGAGCCTAATTTGGACCGATGGATTATTCCCGGCTAATGAAAACCGAACCTGCTTGGTTTTAGCCTGAGACTGGATCTGTTGATACTTCAAAACAGCCCAAGGACAGCTGCTACGAGGGAGCAATCAAGATAAGCATTCATCCCCAACAGCCTTGCTGCTATGAAGGACCTTAACAGGGGTTACACACATAGAATGATAAAAGATAGAATAAGACATAACATGGGTTTCCCAGAGAAGTCCAATAGAGAGCAGTTTGTTGGTTGAGATCAAGAATGGCCAACTGAATCTGAATATTAACGTTATTCTGCAGAGTCGATGCCGTGGAGACTTCTCCAGACAACGTATCCACAGTCCCAATGACAGCTGCCGACTGAGATATGGCCACACCAGCCACTGCAGCAGCAGTGGCTGAAATGGCGATGGCAGCAATGACTGTCACAGTAATGCCAAAGTCTCTTTTATGCCTGCAGAGTACCACTGGGAATCAGCCTTCATCCAGAGGTATGGGGAATCACACCAGGAACTCAAACAATCCATGCAGAATCTTCTTGTTCCCAGCAATCGGTCGGTAGGTTAGGACCTGGAAGAACAATTGAGAATCTCCTCCCTTGACACTGCCTTAGTCCCATTCCGAACCAAAAGGGAAACGGGGTGCCAACACGCATAGCACAGATTTTAGAAAATTTTTTTCTCTTCTTATTGACCAATGTCTCAAATATTGAAAAGGAATATTGAATCTTTTCTGGAGCAGCAGCTACTCCCAAAAATTTAAAGCACGTTGTAAGAGTAAAAGCTTGTAGTAAAATTTAAATGTCTATATAATGAATAATATACACTGAAAGATTCAAAGTCTTAGCTTCTTGTATTGAAGCAGTGACAAATTTACATAACGTAGGGCCAAAAATGATTCCTAGAGGCAAAACTTTCCAATGGTATCACTTCATGGGCTCTCCAAAATTATAAGCAAGCTCACTAACTGAAAATCCTTCACAATTGCCAGGATGTAAAGAAAGAGCATAAAAACAATCTTTTAAATCTATAATAATTGTATATGTATTTCTTGAAATAGCAGTTGGAGTGAGCAAACAGGGTGTAATGCTCCTATAAGTTCCATAGCCTCATCGACCTTTCATAAATCCTGTAACATTCTCCACCTGTTTGATTTTTTTCTTAATTACAAATATGTGCAAGTTAGAATCTTGAGCCTGTCTGTGATCAAACTATAAACTGTAGCCAATGTAACACTGGCAATCTTTAACCACAATCTTTAAGTTTCCCTTGTAACACCAGAGCACAACTATAACTTTGGAAAGCAAAACTCAACCTCCAACAAACCATATATTCTCCAAAATCCAGTCTCTCCAAAACATCAAGTCCATTCCTCATGCTTTAAAGTTTGACTGCCAATTCTTGCATATGAACGAACGATGGTGTGGGCTCTAATTCCTCAACAAAGAGACATTGCCCTAAATTCTTTTGCAAGTCTGGTTTCTAGGATAAGAATTAAATTAAAATATTATGCCAATTTAGACCTGCTTCTCTGGGTTGGTTCATGCCACGGGTTTTCTAGAATGACTTCAGTTTTAAGCCAACTTTCTGTTACCAATGCTACAAGTTTTTAACCATATCCAATAACTTAAAGGTTAGTGAACTATAACCAAGACTTGTAGAGCGTATTATAAATTTAAAACTAATCAGAAACAAAAGTGAAGTGACTACAGATATCTTTTAATATTTAAATCAATCACCATTTTTACTTTTTCTAGCTGTCGTTTTAAGAGAAACACCTTGTCACCTGTTGAGTCCAATAATCACAGTCAAAGATTTTTCTAAGAGAAACAGCCATCAGTTCCATTACCATAGAAGCTGTGAAGCTCCTAGCGCCTTTAGGATCTGCTAGTGTAAACATTTAGCCAGACCCCTGGGGAGTTTCCCCTGTGGACTTAGGCTTCTAGCTACAGATAAAGGGCTCCAAAAGCCAATTGAAACTGTTTTTTATTTATTGTTCCTTTCTTGAAAGGAGTCAAAACTACATCAACCAGCATTTAAAGTTTTAACCATTTTTTTTTCTCTTAACCATGAAACACAAAACATTCAAGCAACGAGAAGCAAAACCCAGACATAAATTGACATACATGGACAGCTTGGTACACCAAGGACAGACAATAGACATACAGGGAAAAAACTAGATGGTATCCCACACCAAAGGGACCCAGATATCCTACCTAAAGGACCCAGAACCAGAAATAAGCACTTCTCCAATACCAGCAAGGAGGCAAGGCGTCTCCCCACCTCCTTCTGTCCCCAGGAGAGCTCCAAAAAAGCTTTCTCAACCCCATTCTCTCTCTTGTCTGGGGTGTAAACTGTCTCTAATCAGGGTCCAAAGATTAAAAGCATCAATGAGAATTAACTTTGCTTCTCTAGATTTTAGCATAACTCTAAAAGAACACATACACAAAACATTTTAGTTCCCACGGCTAAGACAAAACCTTTGTAGCGCTACTTACTTCTAGTTTTGCCCCGTGGTTGCCGCTTGTCCCCAATACGTACTGCTTCCTTGCCGGCCAGCCTTTTGGAACGATCCCGTCAGGTTGTCCTCTTTTTCCCGATCTCGGTGGAACCTCCAGATGTTGGCACCTGTGCCACCAGTGTCTGAATATCGGGTGTAGGTCTGCGGGATTGAAAGAAAACACGTAGTCGGGTCACCCGTTTTCAAAGAGTGCCACCAAGGCTTTACTGAGATCTCCTTATACACCTGAGGCAAAACAACAAGGCAGGTGAAAATCCCCAACCATGAAAACAGGAAAAGTCTGTGTGGTAGAAAGTCAGGGGCATAAACAACTTCTTAACAACAACAAGCTAGAAGGCTAGGTGGGAAAGAAAGGTGCCATGAAAAACCCCGGCCCCAAATCAGGGGCTAAGAGCAGCTGCCAAGGGTGTAAACAACTTCTTGCTATAGCAGGCTAAAAGGCTCAGAGAGTGAGAAGGAAAACACCAAGGTAGGGCACAACAAGGGTCCTGTGGAGAAGGGAGCTCTGTGAGGAGGGAGGGAAGGAGGGAGACTAAAGACAATAGAATGGAGAGAGTAAACAGAAGGCACAAAATGTATGTGTGAGTGAAGCTGTCCAATAACACGTGTTACCAACAAAAAAGAGGAAAATTTAAAACTGACTGAAGTAGAATTGGAATTCATAAAATTTAATCATCTCGACAATAAAATATCCATTTATCTATGTTTTAAAGAAAATGAGAAGCTAGAAAAATATAATTCATGCTATTAGTAATACTGTAAAACTAATGTTGAAACTTTGTGAAATACCTACAAATCTCTGAACTACTGCAACTCTAAACTATCTATCTATCTATCTATCTATCTATCTATCTATCTATCTATCTATCTATCCACACACACATACACTGGGTTCAATCTCCAGCATGCCTGAACTCTCAGCGCTCAGCAAATAGAGGAAGGATCAGAAATGCAAAGTCATCCTTGGCCTCACAGTGAGCTTAAAGCCAGACTGAGGTCCATGAATCTCTAAAAATGGGCGGTGGTTTGAATGACAATGGCTCCCATTGGCTCATACAGTCAAATGCTAGGTCCCCAGCTGCTGAAACTGTTTAGTACTAAACTACTCTGTGTGTGTGTGTGTGTGTGTGTGTGTGTGCGCGCGCGCGCTGGTATATACCCATGTGTCTGCTTTACCTTTTATACAGAAATCTCTCCCTAAACTCTTGTTTGCTATTCTAGTCACTTTGTAGCATGATTGTATTGCTAATAATGTCATCTGTCTATTCTTTACTGCATATATGCAGTCATATTGAGTTTTCTAGGACTTCAGAAAATGTCAAAAATAACATATACATGGTGATAGAATGTTTAAATAACAATGTCTAATTATATTTACCCTTTTTTTGGGAAAGTGTAAAATCCCTTAAGCAAGCTTATCTAAGCATGTGTTGTTTGTTTGACAAAATTACTTTCACAAGATAAGCAGATTTATATGTATACATCTTTAAATTTTTAGGAGTATGTCAGAAATGGATGTTAGGGTTTTTACTATCTTTTGATATCTACCTAGATAATCATAAAGAGGTATTTGTTTGATTGTTTTAGTAATGTTGAAACACTTTCCATTAACTGAATAAGTACTTTTTAATAACTAAGTGGGGAAACTATGTTTTTTTCTAGTGTTCCTTGGAAAAAGCTAATTATAACTTCTATACATAGCACATATACAATTTCCCTATGGATTTTTAACTGGAATTTTTCTGTAGAAAAGTGCTATTTTTGTCAGATTTTAGGATGAAGATTATACTGGTTTTTAGATAATCCCCCAAACTCCCCCACCCATCCTGTCTTAGTTACCTTTCTATTGCTGTGACCAAGGAAACTTACAAAAGAAAGCTTTCAATTTGAGGCTCACAGCCCCAAAGGATTAGAATCCATGACACTCGTGGCAGGGAGTGTGGCAGCAGACAGATAATATGGCACTGGAGCAGAACCTGAGAGCTTGCATCTGGTCCACAAGAAGCAAGAGGCAGAGAGGTCTAATTGAGAAAGGCTTGGGCTTTTGAAACCACAAAGTCCACCTGCAGTGACATACCTCTTCCAATAAGGCCACGCCTCCTCATCCTTCCCAAACAGTTTCAGCAGCTGGGGACCTAGCATTTGACTGTATGAGCCAATGGGAGCCATTGTCATTCAAACCACCACCCATTTTTAGAGATGGGGATTCATGGACCTCAGTCTGGCTTTAAGCTCACTGTGTGGCCAAGGATGACTTTGCATTTCTGATCCTTCCTCTATTTGGTGAGCACTGAGATTTCAGGCCTGGTGGAGATTGGACCCAGGAGTTGTGCACAGTAGGAAATCACTCTCTCAACTGAGCTATAGCCCAGCCCTTACTTTTTCCTTTTACAAAACATTTAAATATCACTTCTGATCATATCCCTAGCATACGGAGTCCTTCCTATCAGGCAATGGAGCCCTCCGTATTAGTTTTTGATGAGTGACAAACCATCCCCAATATGAGTAGCTTAACACAACAAACATTTATTAGCTCGGCCTCTATGAACCATAAAGTTGCCACTCACCAGAGATCTAACCTTTCCATCCCAACCTCAGTAGCAAGATGCGTGACTCATGAGCTCTTTCGAGATTGCTGCTAAGATGCTAACCTGGGATGTAGTCATGCAGAGACTAGGGTGAGCTAATTATTTTCCACGGTCACTCACATGGCTGAGAGGTAGAGGCCGTATTAGAGGGCTCTCCTGGTGCTGCTGGACTGTGCTTCTAAGTCAGCTTCTCCCACTGTAATTGATTTGAGAAAGGGTAAAACTAGTGTCTGTTATGGTGTAGTATGGGAAGTCCTCCTACCACCCCTAATGCTTAATCAAGGGTAAACGGACACAGTGAGGAGGTGATTGCCAAGGACATCATTACCAGGAGGGAAACCATTGATGGGCCAGCTTGGCGGCTGACTACTATACCACCATCCCTCTCCTCTGCATCTTTGGTTCTGTCTTCTGAAGCGCTACTCTGGTACTCAGGAAAAACAAATATTGGCAGGCTATTCTAGATGGCAAGCTCATCCTACATGTAGCCTCAGCAGTGTGTTTTTCTACACCTCTGCCATCCCGGAAGGCAACTGATGTTTGTGGCTCTCTATTTGGTTTCAGCGTGAACACGCTGAAAAGATCCTCAGCTTCTGTTCAGGATTTGCTTGGAAATACTGTTTGGAAAGGGCGGACCTCTGGTGAGTGAGAACTTAATTCCTTAGAAGAACCTTTGTTGCTACAAGCCTTCCTTTTTCCATTCAACTAAGAACTCCTCCTTACTTGTGTGCCTGAGCGTATTGTGCAATGGTGTGTGCTTTTGTGTGTGTGTGTGTGTGTGTGTGTGTGTGTGTGTTCACACCTGTGCACTTGCCATGACATGAATCCAAAGGTCAGAGGACAATTTTGGAGGGTGGGTTCTTGTCTTCCACCAGGCACACCCCGGAGGTGGGTCTCAGTGCATCAGGCTTGGCAGCAGAGTGCTTTACACACTAAGCTATTTTGTGAGTCCTGTATGAAGTCTTATAAGTAAGAGAGCCCTTTTCGTGACAACAAATATGGAGTCCAAATATCAGAGTTTCCAAGCTCTCTGACTCTTGTTTGCTGCAACCCTGGGGATAAGAGAGGGACGTCCCTTTCTCAGGGCCAACAGAATGTCAGTTAAAAACCACTCCATGGACTCTCTTTGTGCTCCAAACTTCTGTGCAGTCATAATTACACTTTCTCTCCTTACATCTTTCCAAATCATAGCTAGCTAATGGTTGCTCTCTCTGACCTTCAAATTTCTATTTGAAAGCCCAACCCTCCAGTGTGATGGGGTTGTTGGGAGACAATTAGGGTTAGGTAAACCTGAGCATGGGACGCTGGCTCTGGGATTCGTGTCCATAGCAGAGTACTCTCCCTGAGGCTCTCTCCTTTTGGTGAGTGAGGACACAGTATGAAAGTGGGTGTCCCCGAACCCAAGAAAGGCACCAACCATCCTTAGCACTCAACTACACTGGCACCGTTTGCTGAACTTCAGAAACTGAGGAAAAGAACTTTCTCTTCCTTAAGACTCCTCAGGTATTTTGTTTTGGCAGCATGAGAAACCAGAGCCTCTAGAAAAGTCTGCAATTTCCAAGTGACAGAACAAATTCCAGTGTGAGTAGAGCCTAGGACCAGTGATGGGAAGTAGTAAGAGAACTGGGTCCAGATTGTGAAAGGTGGCAGTGATGGGGTGTAGTCACCCAGGCTGGAGCGCGGCAGATAGCCCGCACCCCCAAATCAGCCATAATCTCTAGACAGCTTTACATGTGTCTTCCATTCCCAGACCCCCAGTTCTAGAATCGAGATCTAATGTACGGAAGAGGGTGAACTGAAGTGAGGGGGACCAGAAGACAGTGTTGCATTCCTCAGTCTGGAGCTCCATATGATACAAGTTATTAAAACAATGGTATCTGTCCAGACCCTTAGTATCTTTCCTTGGCCCCCTTTAACCGATCTCTGTGGGGTTTTGTTTCTCCACAAGACAATAATGTTTGAAATCACCTGTACTAAGCCGGACCTTAGCAGGTTTAAAGTGTTCCCATCTCTTGGGATTCATTCCCTGGCTGTCCCCACCCATCTATCCCTGAATATTTAAAGACGTTTGCCTGGCATGAATAACTTTCATATCGACATCATTCATGACTTGCTGATGGAATGGAGGTAGCCCTTTCATTTTACAAGAGAGGAAACAGTGTCTAACAGATTAAATCGTTGTCTAATATTAGACACAATAACTAAGATCAGAGCCAGAACCATAACTGAAAAGCAATGAACGGGAGCTAAGAGCCCAGATGACAAATGTATACTCACCCCACTAATACGGTTCTGTGGCAACAGTCCTTTCCCATTACTGTGCACACTGGCCAGTTAGAACCACGTTGTCCCAGTGAACTCATATCCACTTGCTATGAAAATCTACACCCAATATGTTTTGGGTCTAATCTTTTCATCTCAAGTGGTGGGCTTTTTGGGAAACTGGACGTTTTGGGTGGCCTACAAGTTGGCACGGTGAGAACAAAGAGGTTTTTCAAAGTTTGTTGGAAGCAACCAAGCACGTTACACATCTAAAATATATTCCTGCTTAAAAAAGAGAAACTCCCTAAATCAGCTCAAAACAAGGATGGAAACAAAAGTCGGATGCCAAAACCCAAGCCACCGCAAAGTCTGTTCAAGCGCCTCCACGTCAGCCAAGCAGCGACGTATACGTCTGTCATCCCCGCCCAAAACGCTAGACTGCATCTTTCCAAAGGGATGGTTTCTCTTTCATAGGCGGAAGGCTGGCACTTTTCAGAAGGCTCTGGAAAACCAGGGTGGGGTGGTAAGGGGATCTGTGTGTCCTGGGAGAGGGTGTGGCATCTCTCTTCAAACTTGGAAGAGGCGCTGACGTCAGGCCTCGCCTGCCTCCTCTGGAGCCCGAGCCTACACAGAAACTCCCTTTTGCGGCTGTGCAAACCGTAGATGCAGGACTGCCACTGGCCCACTGCCCCCTAGAGTTTCTGTAAATCTTCAGCTTCGGTGTCATATTCATAGGGAAATACGAAACTGTTTCCCAGTTGGCTCTTTTTCAGTCTCACAAGATTGAGAAGTGGCCGGAAGTTCAAACAAACTGCTCTTGGTCTTCCTGCCCAGGAGTTCCTCACATTCCTCTGCCTCAGCCCAGAGTGCGCTGAACTGGCCACGGAGAGCCGCTCTCCCTCTCTCTCACAGGATCAACCCTGGACAATTGGCTCTCCCTGGCCGTTTCTGCCACACACAGATGCATCCACTTCTGGCTTCAGGCCCGCCTCTTCACCCTCCTCAGTGGTGTGTGGCACATTTGAAATTTAATCTGTAAATTTCCCTGTGCAGAAAGAGGAAAGGAGTCTGTCAATTGTGTTTATTCCAGAGTGTCCCCACTGCACTGGTCAGACAACCATCTCCAGGAGAGCCTGACACATACTGTGGGGGACGGGGAGGCTATTCTCCATGCCGGGTTGGGCAACGTGGTCATACTTCGTATTGCAGGTACCTGTGGGAAGAGGACAAAAAATGTCTTCCAAACGGTTCAAAACTGCATACTAAGAGTTTTTCACCAAGAATAGAACAGACATCTGCATGGCAGTGGGACCCTCCGGTTATTTCTAATCCCAAGTACTCCAAAAAATCCCAGTGGTTCCTGGAGACATATTGAAATATCTATGGACTTGTCTAAAAATAAATACATGTACTCTATGCCCTAGCCAAGTACTCTAACTCCATAGGACAAAGCTACCAGGACCTACGAGTAAGTCAATTTCAACATTTTGCAGCATTTCTCATAGAGATGGTTCACGTCAGCTAGCTTTCTCAGCAGAGAGAAGCTTCAGAAGCACCCTTCATGATGTGACGATGTGGAAAAAAAATCACTGGAAAAAAAAATGTTACAAGTGTAACTCTACCTCACAAAGGTAATGCATATAAAAAAAATAGAAAGATATAAAGCCAAGCAGAGCTGCAATGTGTATAGAAAAATCGAGTAGGACTATCGTTTCCAGGAAGATTAGCCTCAACCATAACAAATAAAGTTAGTCCGTGCTCACAGCAGAGAGGATCCTGCTAAGGTGGGAGGGTCAAGATTCACCGTAGAAACAGGGTAGGTAGGTGAGAGATATTCAACACGAATGACAAGGCTACTTGTGACCTTGTGAACAGACACGACCCACCCAAGGGAAGCCCAGGGCAGGGGCGCACCCAGGATCTTGTTCTCACCTTGTGAGCTTTATGCCCGTTTGGTAACACTGTGGTTGCGAAGACCATAAGTGGTGCTTCCCTCCACTTTAGCACTCACCCTTTGCCAGGGCGGGGGGCGGGGGTCAGCGACTGTGCCATCCTAGGAGTCTCTGACTTAGCTTGCTTTGCTGCCACTTTCAAAGCCCCCAGCTAGTGGTTCTCAACCTTCTTAATGCCGTGACCCTAAGGGGGTCTGTACAGCTGTAAGGTATAGTTCCTCACGTTGTGGTTACCCCCAACCTTAAAACATTCTTGTTACGTTTTCATATCTGTAATTTTGCTACTGTTAGGAGTTGTAATGTAAGTATCTGATGTGCAGATGGGATGAAAGGGTCATTCATCCCCGATAGGGTCGTGACGCACAGATTGAGAACCACTGCCCCAAGGCAGCATGAGCTCTCTTCTGCTGGCTCCATCTATCCATCTATCCTACAGGAAATTTGCGTCAGCCTCACTTGTGTCCTGAGTCTAGTTCTGTCTTCCAAAGGCTCCATGCTGACATCCTCACTCCACCCCACGCGTCCCTTCTGCAGTGTTACTGACTCGCCTCTTACCAAGAGAGACACTCTTTCCCTTGAGTCTGGGGTTGTGTGACCTCAACTAACAGAAACTATGAACCAGTGGCATGTAAATTTTGAGGCTGGGACTTTAAAAGGTTATAACCGTGACGTACGTACTCTCCTTTTGTGATAGTGGTCTTCACACCCCAGCCTCTGCATCGTGGGGAAACTCAAACCACATAAAAGGTTAATATACAGATGACCCGAGGCCAGTAGATGTGGGAGCGGATGAAGCTTAACATGATTTTAGGCCCCAGCCTTCAACACTTGCAGGGGTAGCTCCAGGCCTTGTGACAAAGACTATCGATCATGTCCCGCCCCCTCTGAATCACTAGCTCACAGCACCCATGAGCAGCCATAATAAGTGATGTATGCTTTGAAAGTCCAAAGTTCCTTACGACTGGATATGCAGTAGTAGGTAAATACTGACCTCACAGGGCAGGCTCCTTTGAAGAGAGAGCAGCGGGCAGGATAACTGACCATCCAGTCTACTGGAACTATCCTAGGATACGTTTATTTGCCTTGAGTGCCTTCGAGAGAAGAGGAGAAATTATAGGTGCATGCACATGCATGAGATGTTAATTTGAATATATTTTCAAATTTCATGCATACGTTTCCATGTGTGTAACTGAAGCAGAATCATTATTAAGCAGAAAATGGAAAAATGTTTTAAACTTAGTATTTAGTTTCTCTTCCACTTGATACATCACAATTCATTATTGTTGAGATAATACATATTAATTTCTTCGGTTTATTTATATATGTATGCACTTATGTGTTGTTTGTGGGTTATTTTGTTTTGCTTTAGTTTTTCTCCCTCCCTCCCTCCCTCTCTCTCTCTCTATCTTCTCCTTCTCCTTCTTTTCCTTTATTTTTTGAAACAGCCTCACTCTGTTGCCCTGGCTGACTTGGAATCATTATGTAAACCAAACTGCTGGAGGTCTGGTCTTACCGTCTGAGTCCTGAGATTAAAGGTGATGCCAACACACTCAGCCAGATTTGTTTTTAGGAACTGATCACAATCTAGCAAGGATTAGAAAGTGAGATCTTGGACATGTTAAAAAGAAAGTTTTCTGCAGGGACTGATTTCAGATCCATGAATAGCTGTGAGCTTCAGAACCCTTTCTGAATAAGAGAGGGTAATCTGCAAGAAAAGCTTAGCTGTGGAGATTGGGTGAAAGAGCATTTCTAAGCCTTGTTTCCTCGCACAATTATCCTTGATCCCATTCCAACTGATACAGGTGGATAATTACTCATTATCCACAGGGCCTGCAAGTTGCCTCAATAGGTAAGGGTGCTTGCTGCCAAGCCTGACTTTCAATCAAAAAAGTAAAGCTATGTGCATCAAAATCCACCAATAAGAGAAGAATCTAGAACATGAATCCTGGAATGTTGTATCTGAGAATCACTGGATTCACAGGAAGAGGAAAAGGTAAAGTTTTTTCCTCTTCACCCTAGCTCTGGGTGCATGGAGGCAACAGAACTAGAGTGTTATGGATTCTTGTTAGTTATTGCTTGTATTACTTTAATTGGGTTCCCAAGGTTACATGGGAATCTGCGTGTCTGAATGTAGGACACTGAGGGTCCCTGCCTCCAGTTGGCTTTGATTGGTAAATAAAATTGCCAGTGGCTAAGGGCTGGGGAGCAGGGAGAAGAGGTGGGACTTTTAAGATTCCCATGCAAGAAACGCAGGAGAGAGAGAGAAAGGCAGAATCTCCATGTCATGAAAGGATCTTATCGAATAAGATCCTGCCTTGAGAGAGGCAGGAACAGAGGCAAACTAATCATGTAAGAGCCGAGGAAGAGTGGGCCCAACCTGCCTCCCCTAACTGAGTCTAGGGTAGCAAAGATGGACTATAGATTTTAGTAAGTAATAACTCGGGAGGATTGGAGGGGAGGCGTTAACAAAGTAGAAGCTTGGAAGTGCCCAACCATCGAGCTGTTACAGGTATATTAAACATAAGGCGCTCTCTCTCTCTCTCTCTCTCTCTCTCTCTCTCTCTCTCTCTCTCTCTCTCTCTTTCTCTCTCTCTCTCTCTCTCTGTGTGTGTGTGTGTGTGTGTGTGTGTGTGTGTGTGTGTGTGTGTGTGTGTCTTTCATTCAAGAATCCAGAACATTGGGGTGGGTAGTGAGGAGTTCACTGCTGCTGCAGTGATGAGGTCAGATTAATCAACTTCAGCAACACTAGAACATTCTCTGTCTCTTGATTCCTTTTGAACAGAGCAGTTGCCCAGGAAGGCAAACACATTATGTCTTTACCTATTTGAGTGAAATTGCACATCTAAGCCCATTTGAAAGCAGAAAAGGCACAGCCCATCCCACAACTCATAGGGATGGTTACACACAAGCCCATCCCACAATTCACTGGGATGGCAACCTACTTTACATTTCCATGACACTAAATTCATTAGCGCTGCTGTGTCCCCGGCACCCAGCTCCAGAACTCAAGTCTGGAAAACCCAAGCCTTCTACCTATTAATAACTCTCTGCCCCTCCTCCTGCTCCCTGGCAACCATCACCTACTTGTTTTTTCTATGAATTTCACTCTTCGAGACACCCCATATGTGTGAAGTTCATATAGTACTGGGCTGACTTATTACAGTTAGCACATAACAGAGTTGACACATTAACACTCAGGGTTGCAACAGGGGACCGTGTACGTCAGAAGTGCTAAGAATTCATCTTTTGGGCCCATAGCCACTCAAGGGAAGGGTTCTTGCCACAGAGAGACTGGGGGGGGTGTCTCCTTTTTTTTTTAAAGGATAGATTCAGTGCTCTACCAAGTAAACCTGCTCTGACTGGGCAAGTACTCATTCTCTACTACACTGCCATTTGACCATATTTTTGAGTCATTTTGTTTGCTTTTGGCTAACAGAATCTTAACAGATGTTTTGAGCCAATATTGGCTAGAGAAGATATGTTCTAAACGATTTGCATCCATTGCCCCTTAGCTTCCCCATGACCAACACATGAAAGCATATAAACTGGTTACTTAAGTCTTCCATAAAGACATGAAGACAAGGATCTTTCTCCCTCTCCCCATCTCCTCTTACCTGGCGTCTTATTCAACAAGCTCTTGCTGACTAGGAAATGGCCATGTCTGGAGTTGAAATACAGTACCAGCCACTGGGCAGCTCCCAGCCACTTGGTACTCCAGTTTCAAGAGATTCAATGCCTCCTCTAGTCACCTCAGATACACACACACACACACACACACACACACACACACACACACCACACACACACACACATCACACACACCACACATCACACACACACACATACACACACATACACCACACACACACATATACACACCACCACACATACACTCACACACACACACCACACATCACACACACTCACACACTCACATACACACATACACACCACACACACACATACACACACCACCACACATACACTCACACACACAAACACACCACACACACACACCACACACACACCCCACATACACACCACACACACCACACACACACACACACACACACCACACACACACAAACACACACCACCACACATACACTCACACACACAAACACACCACACACACACCCCACACACACACCACACACACACAAACACACACCACACACACACACCCCACACACACACACACCCCACACACACCCCATATACACCCCCCACACACACACACACACAACTGAAGCCAAATGTCCATATGGATAAAAATGTTTTAAATGTATATAAAAATGTAAAAGAACTTCAGGTATTTACAATTATATAAATGTTGACTTTAAACTTACTATAAGTAGAGAAACTTGAGAAAAGAAGGAAGCACATTTTTATTTGGTATACACATTTAATAAAATCAGTTATTAACCCTTGAATGTCTTTCACTGGATGTTTATTCTGCAGTAGAAACTGTTCTGTTTGTTACTATTCATGTTTTATCAATGGCCATGTTATCATTTCCATCAATATGTATTCAAATTTATCATCAAGTAATAGCTTTTGCTTGTAATTCAGTTCATTACAAATATTTTTTATAAATTTTATTAGATATTAATTTGATATTTCACATTTTAAAGAATGACACTAAATCATGATGTTGTTTTTTCAAATCATAGGTGGGCATTGTGACAGTCTTTGATCCCAGCACTCTAGAGACAGAGGCAAGTGGATCTCTGTGAATTCTAGACCAGACAGAAGTACACGGTAAGACTTTGTCCAAAGGAAAAAAAAATCTAGACAATGGCTTTTGACTCATGCATTCTAGAGAGCATGGGGGATAACTAGACACAGTGCCCATCCCTTGGGATTTTGTAGTTCTGGAAAAGGACTGTATTGCTCCTTTTCCTAGAGGTACTTGAAGCTTAGAACTAACTGACATCTATTTCCTAGAAATTCCAACCTAAATGTAAAGGGAACTTTTCTCTAGACAGCTGCATGGGAGGGTGTAGAAACGAGCCAAGAATCCGGATCTGAGATCGCCCACCTCTCAACTTTCTGTGCCCGTGCCCTTCAAACTCAGAGCCTCCTGTATCCATCCATAAAGTGAAAGAGAAATGCCTTTCAGGGTTCTGTGAGGTGTGAGTGAGGAAACTGTGTGAAGCATGCAGTGTAAGGCTGGAATCTGCATTTTTTTAAAGTAAAATTGCTTCATTTTCATTAACTCACACATGTAAAAATACCACACATGTAGTTTAAGGAAACCAAACAGTTGCCCAATCCTAGAACTCTTAGAAATCCTAGAACTACCATGAGAGTGGCCTTTCTTAACCCATGGAGGAGGGGGGGGGGGGAGCCAAAACTATCAAAAGGCTATTACAAGTCTCATTAGTTAATACTCAGAAGAAGTGAATCCCAGACCAACCCTTCCTGTAAGGTAAGCCAGTCCCCTCTTGTACCTCTGATCCCTCACCAATAAAACAGGGATAATAAGTGCATTCATCCCAATGGTTTTTGCAAGAGCAACGATAGGCAACCCCTTAGAAGAGTTTTCAGTAGACGATAAGCCTCCTGTGACATCTGATTGCTTTCAACTTAAACTAAAGTTTCTTTGACCAAATCATAAAGCCATAAACAACCTTTTTGGTGCAGGACAACTCAGAGTCAAAATATTACGTCATCTCTTCCTACTTCTTGGCCAAGTAGTTTGCTCTTTGGAAGTCACTTCCTGAGGAACTGGGACCAATCAGGTCAAACAGTTCTGAAGGAAAGGCCCCAGGGCCAGCTAGATCCCGTGTGTCCTTAGACGATCATGCTGGTCTTTGTTTCTCATGTCTGCAAATGGATCTTCCCCCTGACGGTTTCCAGAAAACATAGGGGACTGGCTTTGAAAAGGCTCTTCTCTCGTGACATGATCGGTGCTCTAGAGGAACCCTTGGCTCCTCCCAGTCTGTGTGACTCCCGGGCCTCTGCCTTGGTGTAAGTAAATGATGAGACTCTTTGAGATGTTCTTGTGTTCAGGTGATAAGTTCCCAAGGGCGGTGTTCCACATCTTCATACACCACATATTTTAAAAAAATACTGAAAAATGACTAAGCATCTAATACAGAACCAACCGCTAGACACCGACATCTAATGATACAAATGGTTTTGGGAATTGTCCCTGTTACCAGCTAAACTGTTTTATCCCTAATCATGGTTAAGTCTTAATCCTCAGTACTTCAAATATGACTATGTTTTAGAGATCGAACCTTTGCAGAATAAGTGAGCTAAAATACACTTGCTAGGTGGGTTTTAGTCCAGGATGGATGGGTCCGAACAAGAACAGGAGCTTTGAGCAAAGGTATGCGGAAGGGACTCAGTGAGGCGACGTGAAGAGAAAATGATGCTGAAGTGGTTGATGTGCTTTGGGAAGTGATATGGTCTTGAGGGCTTATGCTCTGAAGAATGGAGAATTAAAGAAGTGATGAATCAGTGGATTGTGATAAATTGGCTTTGTTTTAAAAGTGACCTTTCTGGCTTGCTTATGCCACCATACTACGTGATAGCACTTTGTGCTACCTTGGGACTCTGAAGAAAGCTCTCATTTGTGTAAAGACTCTCTGACTTTGAATCACCAGGGTCCCAGAACAATAAGCTGAATTAAGAAAGTTATTGCCTATAATTTCAACAGTCTGTGGTGTCCAGTTACAGCCACTGAAAATGCACTAGACAGCAAACACCTGAAAATGTGGGATGGTTTAGAACTGGGTAATGATCACAGGATGGTGAAATCTAAAGGAACAGACTAGATAAAGCCTGCATTGCTATGAGTGAAGGGTTAAAGGATCAGAAGACAGGGAGAAGAGGGAATGTCTGAACTCCACAGGACTTCTCTCTCTCTCTCTCTCTCTCTCTCTCTCTCTCTCTCTCTCTCTCTTTCTTCCTTCATTTCTTTCTTCCTTTATTTCTATTTCTATTTCTTTCTTTTTTATTATTCTTTCCCTATATTACATCCAGACCACAGTTTCCCCTCCCTCCCCTCCTCCCAGTATCTCCTCCCGTGCTTCCCTTCTCCCTCAGATCCACTCCTCCTTTCCTTAGTCAAATCTTGTCTGATTTTGGAAGCTAAGCAAGGTTGGGACTGGTTAGAACTTGGATGGGAGACTGCAGATATTTCTTATGTGATTGCAGAGAGAACTTGAGTCTGGGGTTTAAGGGTAACATTGACAAGAACTGACCCTGTGGGTAAGAAGTTCATCAGAATTGTTTTTTCTTTTTTTCTGGAGCTAAGGACCGAACCCAGGGCCTTGCGCTTGCTAGGCAAGCGCTCTACCACTGAGCTAAATCCCCAACCCCTATCAGAATTGTTAATGCCATGAAGATCTATAAATAACAGATAACATGGTGGAGGCTCTTCAGGCCAAATGCCCTAGATCAAGAGCACAGTAGGGGAATCTGATAAGAGTTCAGGCCAACAGGGCAGAGCGCAGGTCTCTTAGTTATCTTAGAGAAAGGGGTGAGAGGTTTCATGAGTCATATTGGCCCTGATTCTTGAGTGGCAGGGAGAAGAGAGGGAATTCTCAGGTAGGAATGTGCTGCTTGAAAGATCTGTTACACTGGTAGCCTTCTGCTGTCTGAGGAGTCTGGCAACCTGAGAGCTAGGAACTTTCTTAGTGAGAATATTGCCTATTATTCTCCTGGGATTAGCAATTCCCCAGAATATGCCATTTTCTTTATGGAAGAGACTACTGCAGATAGACATGTTCTAAACAGAAGTATGGTCTGAGTTCTGACAATTGTCTCCGGAATGGCAATAGAAATATGGACAGTCTAGGTCATTCTGAGAAGGCCTAAGACAGAAATGAGGATCAAGGACTTAGAACCAGGTCATTGTTATGAATCTGCTGGTCAGCTTGAAGGCACAGTTTCCACGGTGTAGGACTTTCTGGAATATAGAACTGACATCGCACAGAAGGAATTTATAAGCAAAGCATTCAGGCTGTTGCATGACTACCTCTGATTGCTTTGAGAAAAAAAATGACTAAAAGGGCTGAGTTTATTGTTAAAAGATGGACAGAGTGGAAACATTTAGAAAACAGTCTCAGTCTGGCCACATGACAGGGAAAAGCATACTTTTAGGAAAGACAAGAGGGGTGCTGTTTGCTAAGGCTAGACCAATAGATGGGGCCTCAAAATCTTCTCTGAGATTGCTTTTCCCATCATAGGCCTGAGGCTTCAGAGGACAGAGTGGTTTTTGGGAGCGGGGGATGGGGCAGACCCTGGGCACCCTCCAAGGGCTTGCTGCTAAAATTCCCAAAGGATTTCTATTTCCTCATTTCAGTCCTGGGCTCTACAATGGTCCCAGATGTGATTCCAGGGGACTCAAGTGTGATCAAGCCACCAAGCTGGAGGACATCAGCTTTGATGAGGTCCATGTGGTTTTAATTCTGTAAGCCCATCGGTGGAAGGGCCGTGGAGAATTCAAAGAATGTCTTGGACAAGTCCCAAGAAGAAACCTGTCTTGGGCCAGAGCTCTCACCAGGGCAATGCCTAGGAAGACTGATGTTCAACCTCTTGTCGTGTATCTATCACTGTGCAATACCAGGCAGGGAGAGCTGGAGAAAGAAAAACACTCAAGCCTGCCAAAGCTGAAATATGTACGGAGCCCAGGAAAGCCATATGGCTGATGCTGCCCAGGTATTGGGGACTCAACCACTATACAAGGAATCAAGGAAAAGTCTTGAGAAGTGCTGATTCTATGGACTTTTCCTGTTGGGTTCTGGACTTGCCTGAGGCTTCTCTTTCTTTTTTACCATTTCTCTTCCGAAATGGGAATGCCTGCCCTCCATGTTTTGGAAGTTAATAGCCAGATTTCAGAGGCTGTGATTAAGTTTGTCTCAAATCTGCTCGGAGTCTTCTCATATCTGAACCTGTTGAGAGTGTAGATCACTGAGTTGGTGCTGGAATGAGTTAAAACTTGGGTGTTATTGGGGAAAATGAATATATTTTAAATTCTAAAAAGACATAATTTGGGGAAGGGCAGAGGCATAATGCTGTGGTTTCAATGTGTCCTTCGAGTGTCATGTATTGGGAGCTTAATCCCTGGTCATGTTATGGAACTTGAGAACAAAGCCTTTGTGTGTGTGGCTGTGTTTGGGGTGTGTTTGGGGTGTGTGTGTGTGTGTGTGTGTGTGTGTGTGTGTATGTGTTTGTGTGTGTGTGTGTTTGTATGTGTGTATCTGTGTGTGTGTGTCTGTGTGTGTGTATATGTGTAATGGGCCCTTAGGACACATGGGCCAGGCCCTTGTTAATGAATTAACTTATTCATGGATTAATGGATTAGTGTATTCACAGGTCAGAGCCAAGTGGCTCCCATATTGAAGCAGCCTCTCTCTGGCTTGTTCTGTGTCTTCATGTATAACTCTTGTTGTAATATATCAAGAAGCCCTCATAGCTGCAATCATCGAACCTTGACCCTTCCAATGTTCAAAGCCATGAGCTATATGAACTTCATTTTTCATAAATTATCTGGTCCATGGTATTCAACTGTACTAAGAGAAGATGGGCTAACACAAAAGATTTGCATGGCAATCACTGTCCTACCTTATCTTGGGAGCTCCTATTTTCCTCTTATGGTCTCCCTGGGGTTGGCTACTCTAATAGTCTGAGTCTGGAGCAGAAGGCATATCAAGCTGATGCCAGAGCCTGCTTTGTCCACAGAGAACTGGAACAAGGTCAGTGTCATCAGAAATTGACATGCAAAGGGGCAAAAATAGTTCTGATCCCTTGTCCCCCACTAACACCATTTAACATGAGAACCTTGTTTCCAGGGCCTCCCAAGAACTAGCCCTGGCAACTTTCTTTGGCCCTTTACTCCTTCCCAATCTCTGTGCCCTTTAATATAGGGCTTAATGCACTGGCGAGCACTTTTATATTATTGTCTATATTATAGGTTGTTGTAAGGCGCTGTCCTGCCCACTGTATGATGCTATCAGACTTTAACCACTAAATGACAGTGTTACCTCCCCTGCCTGCCTAGTCATGGCATGCAAAGATGTCTCCAGACAGGAACCATGCTCTATCGCACAGGAATCGGTTTGTCACATATTTTCAAATGCGTAATGACTGCAAATGTTATTACTATTATGTTGTTATTAGTAGGTGGTGCAGTGAGCCCATCATATTCCACCATACTCTGCCTTGAATATTCTGTGGGTGAAACAGATTATTGTGTTTCTGGGGTCCATTGAACGTCTCAGAATCCCAGGTAACCTGAGAATTTATAAATGCTTGTATCTCAGTGTCACACCAAATGAAGTTGTTAGCAAAGCACGGTGGCACATGTCTATTATAGCACTTGAAAGGCAAGAGGCATGGCCCTTGTCTACACAGTGAGTTCTGGTCAGCTGGGTTACATAGTAAGACCCTATCTAGAAAACAGAGCAAAACTAATTTGTTCCCATGTTTTAGGTGGAAGACAATGTTGTTGTTTTTTTTTTTTTTAATTACGTCTGTTTTCTTTTTAATGTAGATTAAACCAGCTGTCCTGAAAGCAATACAAATCTAATAAATGTCCATTGACTTATAAATATGCAATTCAAAAAATTAAGTCACTTGAATAGTGCAAGTAAATCCACAGTATTAGAGCTTGCTAAAGTAGGGTGACAAGGTAAACTTTCTGATCCCCAGGTCACCCCTTCGCTTATATTTGTACTTTCCAAACATGCATGACCATAAGTATCAGGCATCATTAAACGCCGGTCCCTGTCCCTCTGCTGAAGAATCCTATTCAGTGCGTCTGATGGAGGGAGCTCAGGCTATGTGTTCAGTAATGCTCTTCAGCGGGCAAGCTTGCACATTGCAGGCTAACACCAGTTCTCAGACCGAAAGATAGAAATGACTCACTGAGTATCTAGTGTATCCAGTGCCATGTGTGGAGAGGACATCAGAAGATATGAAATGTAAATACGTATGTATGAATTCTAAGCTCTTGAATCTTCCATTCTGATATTTTAGAGATTTAATTTAGTGTGTGTGTGTGTGTGTGTGTGTGTGTGTATGTGTGTACATGTGTGTTCACATGTGTGCAATTACTCAAAGAGGCTGGAAGAAGTTGTCCGATACCCTGGAGCTGGAGTTACAGCTGGAGTAAACTGCCTGACATGGTGCTCGGAACTGAGCGCCAGTCTTTTGAAAAGAGCACCAGCAAGCTCGCCCTCTCTGGTGACCCATCCCAAGTGCTCAAATGCTTTAATAAGTGTCCCAAGCTTTTTGGATAAATGTGATCTCACCCAAGTATTACAGAACTCATTCGAGGCCATACACCCATTACCTCAGTTACTCTGTATATCAAAAGGGACCAGGAAACGGAAACTGGTAAAGAAAATGAATTTATCTACAATTTAACCAAACAAGAGAGAATTCAACTCCTGCCTACCCTGACTATAGCTGACTTATAAATTATAGAGAAACATGAGGGAAATTCTAAAAATAAAGACGTAGATTCGGTGTTGAGACATTTTACCCAGTCCTTTCCTGACAGTAGGGAGACCTGATCCCATTTCTCCCCATTCTCTTTGTTTCTCTGCTTCCAGAGACATTTTTGTAAATTTCAGTCCGAACCTGAGATAAATGAAGTAAATGTTCCCAGTTTTTAGAAAGAAGTTCCAGGTGCTTCGTGGGATGAGGGGAAAGGTTTCTTCTGTCTTGGGCCTGGCAGAGTTCTCCGACCCTCGGCCTCTTTCTCTGAGAGGTGGAAGGCAGAAGGCTTTGTCTCTCTTCTTTGGAAATCAGCTTCAAGTTTGGACTCCTGTCAAACATACTAATTCTGCAGCTGAGAGGAAAAAGACCCAGACATGCAGTGGGAGCTACGGCCTGAAAGCTGAGCAGCTATTATGCCTTAGGTGAAAGAGATTTTTTTCTTCTTCTTTTTCATTAAAAATTGTTTGTTGTTGGGAAAAATTGTTTGTTCCCAGTGCTGGGAAGGCAAGAGGCAGGTGGATTTCTGTGAGTTCAAGGCTAGACTATTCTAGAGAGTAAGTTCCAGGACAGCCAGGGCTAAACAAAGAAACCCTGTCTCTAAACAAACAAACAAACAAACAAACAAACAAACGGTGCTTTGTTACATCCACTTACCTTTTCCTGTGTATTCAGGAGTTAAAGCAGTGCCGTGTCACACATGAGAAAATGAGGAGTCAGTTCTCTGCTCATCTGCAGTCCAGGGATTGAACCCAGGGCACCAGGTTTAGCAGCTGTCATCCTGACCTTGTGAGTCATCTCACAGCTCTGATCGGGAATTTTTTTTTTAATGTAGATTAAATCAACTGTAGTAAAAAAATACAAATCTAATAAATGACCATTGTGTTCATTGACTGCACTCAAAACAGTGACTTATGTTGCCTGGATATCGCAAAGGTAGATCCTTGAGTTTAGAGCTTGCTAAAGACGACTCAGGATTACATACTCAGCATTGCGACCTGCAGGTCATGGAGGACATAAGTGTCTCACTTTGGAATCTAGAATTTCTCCTCTGTCCCATTGGGCTTTGCCCCATTCTCTCAGCATGTGAGCATTGTATCTGTATGTTAAATGCTCCCACCTCCGTTGACATCAGGAGTCCCAGAGAGCTCTATGGTCTTGTTAGGACTTAGCAATAATTCCTGTAACGTTGGCTTGCTCATCTCAAGTACAAACTTAGGACCCTCTCTACCTTCCACACTGTTGAATTCTTTGAGTTTAAACCTATGCATTGCGTGGAATGAGTGTCCAGTGAATGCCAACTGAATGAATGACATTAGGTGATGGTCTAATCAGGATATTGACCCTTTCCCCAAAGATGTCCATATCCTGGCTCCCAGGAATTCGAAGATACTCAGTTTGCCTGTTCTGTATTGCATGGTAAGAGAGAATTGAGGGTGCAGATGGGGTTAGGGTTGTCAATTAGCTACCCTTTAAATTTTCCTTTTTGAGGGTTCTCTAAACATGTTTTTATGGAAACCTGTAGCAATTGAAGGGATAAAATTATTAGAAACATAAAAAACACATCACCATCACTCTGCCTTTCCCAGCCATGTTGGGTTAGTCTTGGTGTGCTAAACTTGCCGTATTATCCTTAGATTGTGCCCAACTGATTCTGGAACATTCACTTCTCCAGTGTTCAAAAGAGAAAGAGTTATCAGCTTTAACTCAGTTTATACTTTTCTCCTTCTAGGTGCCTCCCTGGGCTCAGTGGGATCGTGGGAATCTCAAGTTATCTAAAGACATGAACTCAGAGCCCCTCTCAACCCACATTGCCTTTTCAGCAACCCTCAGAAGAAGCATTGCTTTTCCAGGCTAGTAAACTGAGGTCTGACAAGATGCCCAGTCCATCCTTGCCTGTGATAGAGAAAATCCAATGAGTGAGGAGAGAGACAGGTTACCCGAGAGCTTGCTGCTGTTAAGTGAGGATACTCTCTGGGGCACATGCTGTGGGAAGGCATGTGGTCACTGGTCACCAGATTCTTGCCTAGCCCTGCATATAGCAGTTGCTGTCCATGTTGGCTCTGGTGACACTGTTGTGTTCTCAAAGTACTTTTGCCCTTTGAGTCTTGTCATGAAGAAGTTGGTGCTGGGCCTCTGTTCTCTCCTTACCTTTGAGGCTCTCCTGGAACATTCTATCTCCTCCATAGTCTGCGTCTCCTGGCCTCTACAGGGGTCTCTTTTTCTTGCTTCAGGGACATGGCGGGACCCAGTCCATATAGTATGGGCAGCCCCAAAAAGTCCACTTGTGTGGGGAGAGGAAACAGGGATGTCTATGCTGCTGCTTTGACTTCCTGTCCTAGTCACTCTGTCAAAATAACCTCTGGCTACAATTTGCCAACATAACTTTACGTGTGTTGAATCTAAAGCAATTTCAAAAACAGAGGCTCATGTTATAGATCATTTGTGTTTCCTTTGTTTTTAGTAATCCACTCTTATTATAATTTCATAAGAGCACTGGTCCATGGTGAACTAGAGAAAAAGAAAAATCAAACTGTCTCCTGAACACAGACATGTTGAAAACCCCTCACAGATATCAAAAACAAGAGTTTGGAGTTGTGATAGGCCTTGCCTCTGGCTTTATGAGTCAGCCCATGCAGGAGTGGGAGAGTCTGCCCTATAGCTGCTCAGGGCTTTTCCGGGATGCTAGGAGGGCGGTCCAGAAAAATTTCCACTCAAGGGCAAAGCGTTCTTACTTCCCATTCTGTTTCCCACCTACACGCAAAGCTGAACCATCCTTGCTGCTTCTCAGTGAAAGCTTTTAAAGAGTTCCTTTCTTCCTTTCAGTCAGTATTTTGCACGAGAGTGCATGCTCCTCACATATTTCACGTGGCCCGCATTTTTATGAATCCAAGAACAAATGTATTTTTGGCTAAGACCGACACATATTTTTGGAGTCAGAGGGCTGTACATTTCTCTCCTGGAAAACATAATTTGAAGCAGCTGGAACTGCGTGCGGCACACTTCCATTCGGCAGCCAGTCTCGGATGTCCTGCTGGAAAACCGCATCCTTTAGGAAATATGTTAACGCTTTCATGGACACTGATGTGGTTCCCGCTGTCTTATTCTGGAGGGCTAAATCACCCTACTAACCAAGAGCTACTCATGCTGTGTCTCTTCAAACTGCCTTAGGTCAGTTGTGACCCTTGCTTTACTTGGGAGGGAAGCTTTTGAAGTGGAGTTGTCCAGTGAGCAAATGAAGGAGAGGACAAAGAGCGTTCCAAGCAGGGGGCAAAGTCCCAAGCCTCAAAGGACTTCTTGGATCAGATAAGAAGATCCCCCAACTACTACTCTTATTCCCCTATCACTTGCAGTTCTGCAGGGAACCCTGCATTACACAGAAACCCACCAGCTCAACCCACCCATTGATGGGTTACTCATCAATAATTAGATTCTGTAGTGACTTCTGCCATTGGATAGTTCGGTCTACTTATTCTACGTCTTGACACAATGTTTGGGTCTAATCTTACTTTGGACCATTTTTGTTTCATTTTGTTTTGTTTTTTATTTTCCACACAGGGTCCTGCTATATAGCCTAAGTTGACTTTCCAATCCTCCTGCCTCAGCCTCCTGAATGCTGACACTGTAGACGTATGCCACCTTGCCTGATACTTTGGGCCATTGTTGCCTGACTAGGTATAAAAATTACTTTCTTGAGCAAGTGAAGACTAACTGAAATCGAGATCCAGAGAAAGTAAGTCTTTTGTTAGAAACGAGAGTTCAAACAGTAGTTAGGAAGTTTCTGAGAAGCTCGGAAGGCTTGGTTTCAGTGATCACTGAGCTCCTAGAACTACCCTACTGTCTGTCAGGCTAGACTTGGATTGACTTGCCCTTCATGTTATCTTGTTTTTCTCCAGGAAGCAAAAGCTCCTGATGGAGGGCTGGACAGTGTTAAAATGCTCCAAAGCAGAGGTCTGTTTCCACTCTGTTGTGATTGGAGCTAGTCGGGCAGATTACAATCTCGCGATAAAGTAAAAGCCTGGTTTAAACATCATACAACAGGCTAAGATTTCAAAAGTTTAACAGTTTTGAGAGAAGATAAGAGGCAGAATGTGGATGGGGTCAGGGGTCAAGTGGAGTAGGCTTGAGGGTCCCTATATCTGTATCTGGGGAGGGAGGAGCTTCTCTGAAGCTCATGGCTTTGCTATTACTTCCAGATTCCCTATGCTTGGGCCTTGCCTGGGACAGTAATTCATTTATCATATGCACCTTAAGTTCCCCCATAGGTGGACCATCTACTTTCTGCTGTGATTTAAATGATAAAGAGGCTGTCTTTTCTCTCATAAATCTTCCATGGGATATTCTCAAACTAGAATAACTCTCCTTGGTAAGACCTAGTTGTCCTCTGAGATGCCCCATGCCCTGTGCATTATGATTTCCTACTAAACTTCCAGTAGTTCCTTCATCTGTTGGCATCTGCAGCATCCAGACCATTGCCCTTTGTACAAATTGGTGTCTTTATCACATGGAGAACCCATCCATCAATATACCTTCCAGTTCTTGAACCTTGTCTAATACAGTGCCCTATCCCCTGACTACCCTTAGCATCTCTCAGAAACGTTCCACCTCTGACATCTTAACTTTCTAACTCCCTTTCAAGCTGAACCCCTTACACTTCCAGACTTATCTCCACTCCCCTTCGCTTGATCATTAGCCTCATTCAGATCATCTCATCGCTTGATTTCCTTCATTTCCCTCTAGTCTAGTGATTCTCAACCCTCCTAATACTGCAACCCTTTAATACAGTTCCTCAGGTTGTGGTGACCCCCATCCATAAAGTTATTTTGTTGCTTCTTCAGAACTGTAACTTTGCTAGTTAAAGATCATAACATAAATACCTGATGTGCAGGTTATCTGAAATACTGCACCTAAGGGGTTGCAATCCACAGGTCGATAACCACTGATCTAGTCTACTTGTGTCCTTTTGGCCTCACTGTCCAACCAATTACTAGCTTAGACCCAGCCAGCACACTCTGATTCATACCCATAAGTCCTTGAGCCTTCGTTCTGCTAGTGTCTCTGGCTAGAAAAGTCTGGGTGAAGTTTCAGTCCTTCCCACGTAAGGTGGGCCTGGAAAGGATGTAAGGAATAAGATAGTAAAAAAATGCTACTATTAGAAGCAAGAAGAATTAACACATTAAGGCACTTATACCTCTGAAATTGACTCCACTTGGTGGCTGAGAAATGCAGTGGATACAAGAGGAGTATATTAGTTTGGGCTGTCTAAAAGAACAGAAATAAAAAAAAAAGAACAGAAATGATGGAATGAAATATCTAACTGGAACATACACACACACCCAGAGACACAGACAGACAGACAGACAGACAGACACATATTTGGTCCATCAGGTGATATTATATACTATTAATGTGTGTGTGTGTGTGTGTGTGTGTGTGTGTGTGTGTGTGTGTGTGTGTAATAGGCAGATCCTGGGAACTTTCTCACTAGCCAGCCCATCTAGCCTCCCCCCTCACTTATACATACACTTGCACCCAAGTGTAGATTTTTCAGCTCTGCCACACCCCACCCAAGCTGCATCACCATTGGCAGGCCATATGACCTATTGATGCTATCTATAAACTGACAGTAATAACACTGATTTTCTTATTATGATAACCGTATTCCATTGTGAGGTCCGAGAAAAGAAGCCATGGTTAAGAAAGACACTACTTACTTGACATTCACCGTTGTGCCAAGGTCTGCCCAACAAGTATTTAATAAATATTAACATTACTTCTAGATTCTGGTCTCATCTGTAGTAGCTACAGGATGACACCACCACCTCCCAAGCTGCCTGGCACCACCCAGCCAAGTCCACAAAGCTTAGCCCCAGGCCTCTTCTTCCTGGGACACAGGTCTATGTCACAGGCAATTAGTTTTGTGGGTCACCTTGAGTGACAGTTCTGTGCTCAAAATATTTCTTCCCCTACTCTTGACCCTGACATAGAATCTTTATACCAAAGAACACTGGCCTTTCTGAAGTTGTCCTCGTCCTCATACAAAGGGGACAGGGAAGAAAACACGAAGATGGTCTTGGGAAGCCTGCCTGCTCTATCTCACTGGGGCTGGAGAAAAGCTCTGAGATTAGAGCAGATCATAAAGCTGCAAAGGGCAAATCAGAAGTAGAGAGGAAGCCCTTCCCTTTTCCTCGAAAGGAATTCAATAAAGACATTAAAGAACACCATCAAAAGGCTGGAAGCTGCTATCTGCACAATGTGGTCCATTTAATCTTGTAGGCCGGGTTCCTTCTATGACTAAGAAGCTGACACAACTCAGTTGGTCTATGTGTAATCTCTGCAGGAGGGGTGAAGATCCAGAGGAGTCAGTGACTCATATGTGACTTGCCTCGGCACTGAACAAAGCCAGTTCTGCTAGATGGTTGGAGTAAAGGTTTTGTTCTATGAGGTGCCTCTGCCTGCGACCCTTAGCAGTAAGACTGGCTCGGGGCCTGCAAAAGCTGGAGGGGAAGAGAGCAACACCCCACTGCCTGTACTTTCGTAATGGTCCGCTGCAAAGGGAAGCTGGTGGAACTCGGTGTGCAAACCTGCCTGGGTCTAGGCCTCTTCTAACACCAGAGGACATCATCCAGAGTGAGGTGATCTGAGAATGGCCTGGGACCCAGCATGTGGCATCACTCAGAATGGGCAGGATGGAGAAGAACTAATGAGAGGCTTAACAATTGTGTGGGGGAAGTAAATGAAGCTTCCATGAAAGGATGTTCTTTGATACTAATTTCATTTATTATCCTATTAACTCAAATACTCATGTATATACTATGTAATGGCTGTGTGTATATATGTATGAATACATATGTATGTTTGTATTTGTGTATATATGTATATATGACTTCTTCCTCCCCATATCCAGGAAGTATAGTGATATCATTTATTAACACCTTTTATTAAACTAACATCATAAGACCCAAGGATTCTTTCACACAATCTCTATTTCAATCAGTTTGGGTCAAAACATGTTTTCTGATATGTTCAAAGGCTCTCTGGACCCAGTGGTTAACATCATGTTTCCTTAAGCAAGTTGTTTCATTATTGGCTTCTCTATAATTCTCATCAGGACCTTCACTCACCCTATAGAATCACTGGGGAGACATATTTAACCCCTCAGGAAAAGCAACTATCCTGGTCTCTCCTGCCCTCAGCTCTTGATGCTGTAATGTTGAAGGTCCTTAGAGGACCATGTTTCTTCAGCCTGCGGTGCTACCAGGTGGAACCTTTACTAGGCAGGGCCTAAGAGAAGGAAGTAGGGTCACTGCGTGTGGGTCCTGAACAGAGATGCTAGAACCCCATTTCTGTCCCTAGCATGTACAAGCTTAGTCCCTGGCTTGAAAAGCTATTTCGGGGAGGTCATGCAGCCACTAGGAGGTAGCAGCCAGCTGACACATAGTTCCCTAGAGGTAGATTTTTTGAGGGTATAGCCCAGGCCTTGTTTCCATCTAGCTCTCTCTGCCTCTGATCAGCTAGCATGTCAACAAGATGCTACCCCATGCTCCCACTACCAAAGATGAGCCTGCCCACCCCATGACAGACTGTTGTAGGCTTAGATTTCCCCAAACCTACTTTAGTAAAGGTTCCTAAAGCCTTCAACCTCCCTTCTAGCCCACCATCCACCAGAGGTAGTAGAAAAGAAAGATTAATAGGAAACGGTGGAAGTGGACCTGTTTAGAAATAGTTCTTTGGGGCTATCCAGTCTTTATTGTCAGGGGTAGAGTTCTCTAGTAAAACACCAACACGAATCAGCAGCTTCAGTCCAGTCCACTTGGCAATTTGTGGCTGGTAATCAAGAATCAGCAATGGCAGTTTAATCCAGAAGAAACCACGAGGCTCCACCAATCGGCCTGAGTCCTCCGAAGTGGCAAGAAGCTACCAGAATATCATGAGATGCTTTTTGGCGAGTTACTCTCTACGAAGTCATGACAAGAGAAGCCAGCAACACAATGCAAGGCAAGCCAATGCCAGAGCCCCTCCCACTGTCTGTAGTGTCGCATTTATATTCTTTCTAAACATCACATGTCCTCTCACAGGTCTACTTGAGCAAAACATCCATCATATGACATAACTGAGTTTCCAAAGAAAGCAGACATTTCCACTTCAGACTGTACTGTGAAACTGTGGGCCAAAATTAATCTTTTCTCCCTGAAATTGTTTCAGTCAGGTTTGGGGCACAGTGATGCACAAGTAATGAATGCAGACCACAGTGGCATCTTCACCATCACAGCATGCCCTTCTCCGCTTCCTTATGAAGAAAAGGTGACTAACTCTCCTCCCCTTGGACCTAGAAAGGCAGTGGTGTATTGGGATAACAAAGTAGGACACTGGGGGGCTTCTCATACAATTCTAAAAGTGGGTGTAATCGTGCCTTGTCACAGGAGCAAGTGTGTGCTTGAAGACCTGAGCTGCCATGTCTAAGAAACAGGAAATGCCTCTTCAAAACCATCAGCCATGAAGAATGATGTCATTCTGGACACCCACACTCCTGCCAGTAACCTGTCTTCCACACTCTGTAAGTTGTTGTTTCCTTAGTGGAAAGAGGTGGAACTGAACTTTGTTTTAATACTGAGACCTGAGAAGATGGTAGATGCTGCTTAGTCTCCTCTCAACCTAAGGAGAAAACCCACACAGCCTTTCCATACAAACACTTTTCCCCCTACTTCAGTAATTGCTCCTTATTGAAATCCGTCGTTGGCACTTTAATCAAACAGTGGCTGGCTTTGTTTAACTTTGGCAGTGGTCCAGCCTTTAACTAGGTGAGGAACGGCCAACACTACTCGCTGACTAATTTTAGCACTGCGTAGTTACTTGTTGTGAAATCTGGTTCCCTTCCACAAGAAGGCCCAGCATTCTTAGGCCATTCACAAAGCCCCCTGGACTTCCTGGGCCTTGACACAATTTACCGCACTTCTGTGCTGAACACGATCTGCTGACTCACTGAAAACGGCGCTCATTTATAAACAGGAAGCTGTGCATGTGGCCGCAGATATTCAGCAACAGATGGTAATTGCTGAATGTGGAGGAGGAAAAAAAAGAAAGTTTGAATTAAAAAAGGAAAAGAAAACTGGGCCCCTAAATAAGAACTCTAACTCAGGGAAATACAATCCTCCTCTTGATAGTTTTTTTTTTTTGGTTCTTTTTTTTTTCCGGAGCTGGGGACCGAACCCAGGGCCTTGCGCTTCCTAGGCAAGCGCTCTACCACTGAGCTAAATCCCCAACCCCCTCTTGATAGTTTATAAGTATTGACATAAGAGGAATTTTTAATCGGTCAAGCCAAGTTGGTGAGTTGGACAGGTCGTACATATTTACTTTGTCCCCTAGATTGTGTGGTTCTTGCTTTTATCTTTACCTTCCTCTCCAGCCAGCACAGGAAGGCTCTTTGGTGAGACTTTCAAGGCCTTCACAGAAGAGATGTGTTTTTTCCTTTAAGCTCTGATACACTGCCTGCCCAGGCTGGAGTTCTAGATTTGTCTCCACCAGGGAGATGCCAGACAGTGGCAGGCAGCCATACTGACCTGGTAAGCATCAATCAGAGGGAGACTAGCTTGAGTCAAGCATGTGAGAACGCAACAGAACAAGTCCCCTTGGTGTTTCTCTGCTGGGATGGGTCTCTAGCAAACTGACTCAAGAAAATTGAGTCAATAGCCAAGGAAAGTCCCAGGTGATTATCTTATGAAAGATTATATTTGAGGACTTGTCATTGGGGCAGAGGCAGCTGAGTGATGTTTGGAATCTTTTCCCTGCTCTTCTACCCAATCAGCTGACAGATACAATAGCCTTGTACCTGGGACATTAGGTTCTTAATAAGCAGTGGCCAGTGTTTTGTATTGCATACAAATGCTGTTTACCCTTCGAGGTGAATATTGGCAACTCCATTGAGTAAATCAATACTCAGTCTTTATCAAACCGAATAGAGCAGAGCTGGGACTGCAGCTCACAGGTGCCTCGTTGCACACTGCAGATGAGCCTGAGTTAGAGTAAGACATGTCTCTTAACATGGACACCTCCAACAGCGGTGCTTAGTAGCCAAATGCCACCTACAAGTTAGAAAACCTTACTTGACTTTGCGTTAGCGTCTTAGAGAGCAGAGGGCATTTGTTCTTCTATTATTGACAAAGGACTGCGGTAATAGAAATGACAAACATCAGTGATGTCCTACTGCATTGACGCAAACTGATTTTGCACAATCTTTATCGTACATTGGATAGTATAGAAGCACTGATAAGTCTGAACAGGTCCAAAGCAACCCCTTTCTGTAGTTATTTGGTGTGCGTTTCTGTGTGTGCAGATGCATGTGCAAATGTAAGAGAATAGAACCACACAGGCTTAAAATATCCAGGGCTCTATCTAAGTTGTCCCACCCCAACGTCTACCTCATCTATGAACTGCTGGAGTGCATGATAGGGCTGGTCCTGCAGATCCAGGGTTGGATCGGTAGGATCGCCATGATGCGGGACAACAGCAGGATACCCAAGGGCAACAGCAGGATACCCAAGAGGAGTCTGATCCAGTATTGCTGGTGTAGTGGAAGCCAGAAGCCTTGAACCAAACTCATTGAAATGAATATTTACAAGTAAATTCTCGATACTTTATTTCTAACCTCTAGGTTCTAGTAGCCCAAGGAAGATAGATCCTCAATGACAGTTGCAACTTTGAGCCTTAGGAGGAAAACCAGAGGAGCCAGAGGACCGTCCAAATCCCAGACAGGATTGGTCCTGATTTTTCATGGGTGGGTGGGGCATGCTCAGCAGCTGCTGCACTGAATTTCTGCATATCGGGGTTCAGTTCTGCTGAGTCATGGGCAGCTTCATCTGACCAACACAGAAATGTCTCTCCCCTGAAACTAAAGCCTAAAGCAAAGCTATCAGAGACAGGATGGTGCTCCACAGTTGGGGACAGCCAACACAGAGTCTACTGAAGGCAGTCCTCATCTCTCTACTTTTGTCCGGCTGTACAGCTAAGAACTACACATCGTTCCTAAGGAGTTGAAAAGAAATCAGTGAAAACTGGCTCGGTTGTAGGGCACTTTGCCTAGCATGTTCAAAGCCCTGGGAGTGATTCCTGTGACAGCAAAAAAGTAAAACAAAGTAATAAGGTGAAAGTGGTATAACTTAGGGGGATGTAGGACGATTGTTAGAAATCCATATTTCAGGGCTGGGATGTGGTTAAGTTGGTAGAAAGCCCATGGAGCATGCACGAAGCCTTGGGTTCACTCCTCATCATGGCAACACTAGATGTGGAAGCCCAATCATGAGCACTCAAGAAGCTGAAGGATTAGAAGTTCAAGGTCATTCTTATCTACCTAGCAAATGAGGCCAACCTGAGACACGTGACACATGGAACTCTGTCTCAAAAGAAATTCATATTTTCTATCTATAATATCACTGTTGGGCACAAATTGAAACATATCAGAACTCACCAATTCTTTATGGCTGTTATCACTCTGAATGACAGAATGGATTAGTTGTGGCAAAGACCTGTAAGTCTACAAAACAGAAATCTGTTCTTATATAGTCCTTTGTCAAAAACAAAACAAACAACAACAACAACAACAACAAAATGGTTGCTGGCTCCTGATCTTTAATATTATGGAAGCTTCTTTTACTTTTCTCTTGTACCATTTTCAGTGTGAGTTTTCAGTCCAGACTAAATAGCTCCTTACCCCCTTGCCAGGTCGGCATTCAAGTCCTGGCAAAAGAGAAGCAAAAAGAGAAGAAATTGCTTTCCCCCCTCTAAAAATAACTTCACAAAGGTTTCATCTGGCCAGAAGTTAGTCCCCGTATCATAGCAACTCTCCTTATCACACCTGCAAACCTGGATGCAAAAAATAAAAATTCAAAATTCTCAAGAAGAGAAATGTCAGAGGACATTTCGGAGTCCCACCTTGCCTCCCAAGGACATGAAGGTAAGGGCATGTAAGAAAATACTTCCTAGCAGCAAAGCACACGTGAATCCAAATTGTTCGTTTTACACCTTAAGGACCGTGCTTCTCCCCTGCATCTCAACCATGTCTTTGTTCTTTGGCACTAGCACAGCAATTAGTATAGCACCCTCCTTTCTTTCATTTTATTTGGATCTTTAGTCCTATAAAAAGGAACAATTTATCAAGTTGGAAGATTATCAAAGCATTATTAAGAATAGAGGAAAGGATTGGCAACTTGCCTTGATGTAGACACTAAACTCCTCCAGTCTATCATAAGCCTTCTTCATGGTTGTGTAATGGACAGGCTTCTCATTCACATGAGCGCCCCATCTGCTATCACTGTGTCATTTCCTGTCCACATCCAAAGGTTAAGGTCACCATGTGACTTCCAAGCCCTCCTACCCATTGCTGGATTTCAGCTCCCACCATTTGCACATTATTCACCATGTTTCAAAACCAACACACTTGTGGGACACCCAATCCATGGGCATCTTCCACTCCTGGCTAGATTCCAGGGCCTACTAAAAGCTTCCTGGGTTCCTAAAACAGTGGCTTTCAATGGGGAGCAAGTTTGCTCTCAGAGGTCACTCAACAGCCCCTGGAGACACTTGTAAAGTAACATGATTGAAAGATTATATGTGACTAGCATCTAGTGGGTAATGAGTAACGATGCTGTTAGATATCCTGTGAAGCACCAGAGAGCTCCCTCAGGAATTATCTAGTCCAAAATGTCCACGTTTCTGAAGCTGGCACTGACCTGGATAAGTTCAAGAGGGTTTCTGTGATGGTTAATTAGTGTGAGCATGAACTAACTGATTTAGCTGCGTGTTGAAATGATTTGAGCTAATCAGAAACATAAAGCAATGACTATAAATGATACATACGGTGGGTGCATGAAACAGAGAAGCAAGTGTGTAAAAGGCTCCAAATCCAGAAGAAAAATTCAGACTTGCAGAGTAGAGATAAGTGGATTCAGGAGTGTCCCTCCAACACAGTGGTTCTCATCTTCCTAATGCTGTGACACTTTACCAGTTGTGGTGACCCCAACCATAAAATGATTTTGTTGCTACTTCATAACTGTAATTTTGCTACTGTTATGAATCCTAACATAAATATCTGATATTAAACACTGCGCTGAAGATAACTAGTGGGAGAGGAGACAGTAGGGAGAAGGGTGGTCAAATCCACCAAACTTATCAATAAATGAGCTGGGGGTGTAACTCAGACATAGAGCACCTGAGTGGTGTGCTTAAGACCCCAACTTCAATCCTTGACACCCAAAACAAAACCATGGTATTGGATAGAGAAAATTTATGTCTGAGAGATCCTATAACGAAGTACCAGAAGCTGGGTGGTTTGAGTGAGGGAGACAGGCTGTCTTACAGTTCCAAGGTTAAGTCAGCAGGTGGGCTCCATCTTTGGGGTGCCAAGGTGAAATCTGCTCTAGGTTTAGCCTTCAGGTACCTTCCCTTGCCAAGGCCTCACTTCATTTTTTTTTTTTACTTCCTTTCAATGTGGCATTTCTCTTGATAATGTCTATGCTCAAATTTCATCTTTTTTTTTTTTTTTTTGGTGACAATAACAGTCATGTTGAATTAATTTACCAGAGTAACTTTATTTTAACTGGACTTCCTTGTTTCAGTGTAGTACTCCATTCTGAGTAACTGGAGTTCAGGACTCAAGCAGATCCTTTCTGGAGGCATAATTCAATCCCAACATTTTTGGTTATGTTTAGTCTATATCCTATGTAAAAAGTCAAGAAGTCCTGATTTATTTAAAGCACATATCAACAAGATTTGGTGATTAAGTTTTTTAAAAGTGGCTCTGAAGAAGGGGTTATGGTAGTAAATGGAGGAGAGAATAGTGTATCAAAGATTCTGCTCTTTAGTTCAACATATAAAGAAGTTCTATATGTGGAAACACAGCAAGATAGAGCCTACAGCTAAGGGGAAGTCAAAGTCTGAGAATGGGGTGTGTGTATGTGTGTGTGTGTGTGTGTGTTTGAGTCTGTGCATGTGTGTGTGTGTGTGTGTGTGTGTGTGTGTGCGTGTGTGTGTGTGTGTGTGTGTGCGTGGGCGAGCATGTATGTATAGGGGGTTCTTTGCTGAACCAAATGAAAAATCCAGACCTGTCTGGTTAGACGAGGTTGGCTTTTCTGGGTACACACTTACTAAATATTAGTTAGCATGGCTAATATGGCCTGTTGGGAGGAAGTCTGTGTGTCAGGCAGCCTACAGGGCAGTATGAGAGAGGACAGTGGGACAGTCCATGTGGTCACCACTGGCTGGTCCCCAGGCTGGTCAATGGAGAGAGCTAGAAAAAGGCTGACTTCAAGGGGCTTTGCCTTACTCATGAGATTTTTGACATGACATCCCAGATCAGTTGATACTGAGTCCAAGAGACAGGCATTTCCTTCATTTCTCCATGAAACCCAGAACAAAGTATTCACTGTGAGGTCTGAGGGACTTGCTGCTCTCCATTGTGGACAGCCGCAGAAGACAGAATGTGGGCAATACTTCTGCAGTGTTTCTCTAGAACAAGGAAGAGATGGGGTCTCATGTACTCTGAGGGAAGTTAATAGACAACCAGCAAAAGCTTAGCTTGTCTAATGTTAGCTCCCTCTATACCCCTCTTATTGTGACAGAATGCATAACAGAAGCAAATTAGGGGAACAGAGGTGTACTTTAGTGCTAGATCATGGTTCTCAACCTTCTTAATGCTGTGATCCTTTAATACAGTTCCTCATGTTGTGGTGACCCCCAGCTATAAAATTATTTTTGTTGCTACTGTATAATTGTATTTTGCTACTGTTATGAATCCTAACGTAAATATCTGATATTAGATAAAATAGATGGTCTTAGGTGAGCCCCATTAGGGGATCATTTGATCCCCTACACACAAAGGGGTTGTGACCCACAGGTTGAGACCCACTGTTCTCAGGTATAACTGCTACAGCTTGGTCCATAATGGTGTCCTTTTTCCTGTGGCTTAGTCACATCTCGGCTGATCAGGAAGCAGAGACCTGGATGTCACCTCCTTTATGGCTGGTGGTGTTAGCTGATGTTCATCAGGCCTTGATATCCCTGCTCCGATCTGAAGTCAACTGGGCTTTCCCTGGAGCCAGCTTCACTCTGTGCTCGAAGCCTTCCTCGGAAGACATCTCATAATTCTAGCATCTCTGATATCCAGGAGTCTCCTCTGCAACGTAGGCTTCACCTTCACAGCCTCACACCTAGTTCACTGTGAAGTTCCATACAGAGACCCCATCCCTACCACACATCACTGGGCCTCATTGGTGCTCTTCTGTAACCCTGGTGCAAGCTTCCGTGACCTTGCAACTCTTGCATTGTATGGATGCTGCCAAGTTCTGCTGCCAGCTTCAGTAACCTGGTCCCATTTTATCACAGCTTACAGCAGCCTCTGTGTGTCTGCATGGCTGAAGTTTGGAAAATATTTCCCTAGGTGACCCTATTTGATCTGGGTTTTACTGTCACAGCAAGCTTTGACCAGGTGTTCCCTTTTTTATTGAAAGTCCTACAACTACGCTTGTGTTTTCATTACATGTTCGGTAAGTTGAACTCTGGCCCTCAAAGTAGCTTTCCTACAGTGAGTGATATTAGGTGAGCTCCATCAGGTTTGGTCACCACTGACCTTGTCTGAAGCAAGCATGGATAGTAAAAATGTGTTCACTTTATTTTTCTTTTAATGCCCCTAATGCTCCTTACCCCTGCTTGTCTACCAGCTCACAACTTTAAATACATCTGAGCTTTTTTCCCCCTTGACATGTTGCGAATGTATTATATCTAATTCTGCTGCACACACACACACACACACACACACACACACACACACACACACACACACCCCGGACCATTCATTATAAGCCCAGCTAAGTGCAACGAGCAAGACTGGACTACCACTTGGGATGCTATCCTGTTCTGTCACCTTGAAAGTTTCTTTGTCAAATAAATTATTCCATTGCGGGCTGGAGAGATGGCTCAGTGGTTAAGAGCACCCGACTACTCTTCCAGAGGTCCTGAGTTCAATTCCCAGCAACCACATGGTGGCTCACAACCATCTGTAAAGAGATCCGATGCCCCCTTCTGGTGTATCTGAAGACAGCTACAGTGTACTTATATATAATAAATGAATAAATCTTAAAAAAAAATTATTCCATTGCCTTCAAATTCAGCTTCACTCAAATTTTAATAAGATAGACAGAATGCAACACAAACAACTTCTAGTCCAGAGCGAACTTGTGCGCATGCTCCTTGCTGTTCACATTTCTATGGCCACTTTGGTTATCTTAGCTTTTAGTAGAAATGGACCATTAAGGGGTTGGGGATTTAGCTCAGTGGTAGAGCGCTTGCCTAGGAAGCGCAAGGCCCTGGGTTCGGTCCCCAGCTCCGAAAAAAAGAACAAAAAAAAAAAAAAAAAAAAAAGAAAAAGAAAGAAAGAAATGGACCATTACTGCTTACAACAGCTAACATCCTCAAATTCTTCCACCTAATCCCTACAAACCAATTCCAAGGGCTACATGGCTACATGGCTATATCTATATGGCTGGTTTGTCGCAGAGACTACCCCACTCTCCCCCATGACATCGTGTGTTTGAATACCTGGTTCCCAGTTGGTGGTGCGGTTTTGGAGGCTGTGGCACAGGACCAAGAGGTAGGAGTAGGCCAGAGGAGACATTAAGAGTTATAGCTCAGCTCTACTTCTCGCCTTGTCTCTGCTTCCTGACCCATTAAAATATAAAATAAGGTGCACCACAGTCTTCTATGCCAAGTGTTGTGGTTTGCCCTGGAGTTATCTGTATTTTGATGCTAATTCCACTGCAACAAAGGACAGCTGCCTAGTCACGTACTCAGGAATCAGGTGACTTCACCAGAACCTTCTCCCCATTGAATCTGTAAAGTACAGATGAGGAGGAACAGGATAGAAGGAGGCCTGTCATTGGAGGAGAAGGAAGGATGGGCGGGAGAGAAGTTTGAAGGAAGAGGAGGAGACTAGAACAGAAAGGAAGAGACAAGAGGGAGAGAGAAGCTGTGGCAGGACGATGGAGGCTGATGTAAAGATCTTGCTCTGTGTATTTACAGGTTGTTATTAATGTTCTCAAGGGATGGATGGTACCAGGCTTTGTATGTTTAAGTGGGCAATTATACCTTACCAATTGGGTCAAAGGCTATTGTGTTGTGTGTTCTTTTATGTGACGGTTTGAGTGTAGGAAAGTGTGTGGCCGCAGGAGACACTGGGCCGCCTCAGAGTTGGGATGTGTTTCCGCCAAGATATCTAGCAGATATCCTGAGGCACTGTGGTGTGGACATAGTGGGATAAAAGACAACCGTACATTTTTTATTTTTTTATTTTTACAACAACAGCCAAGGGCTGGACCATTCAAGTCACCATGCCCTCCCCACCAAAATGGATGGGATCCAGAACAATGATCCCATTGTTTCTGTCAGGCATTTTGTTAGTGATGAGAAAAAAATTAGTAGAGATTTATCCTGCCCTTGTCGACACAGCTTGCTCTCTGTCCTCCCCCAACTCTTCTGTCCTTTCTCCCAGGCTATACCAATCCACATAGTGGGTTCCACCATCACTCTCCTGAGGCAGATGTCAGAAGCAGGAGGCTGCCGCTGGACCCAGCTAAGTCGGTTTCTTCCTTGGAATTCAGAACTAGAGCTCACAAAGTCCAGACATGACTCCCAAGCTATACCTGTCACGAAGACAGTGCTTGTGGCATTTGGAGCTTCCCATAACGGTGATGTTTAGTTTGTCTGAAATTTTGCACTTATTAGAGAGTAGGAAGGAGAAAAGCAAAGTGTGCTGTGATGAATGTAGTCCTCATACTCTCTCAGGATGTGGAGAATTCCCAGAGGGGAAGATGTACTTGGTCTTCTTAGAAATGAATCCCAACAAGGCAAAGCAGCTGAGGAGCCAGGAAGGCCACGAAGACCAAGGCTGTGAGGATGATGGATGCCACAGGAAAGGGTTGTTCTATCACCATCATTGTTTGCTCACAGGCAGACTCACTCCCTTCCCCAGCTGTATTGTGATCCAAGAGGAAACTCTGCAGTGCAGTGAAATTGTCCATGGCTCCAGGTCTCTGAGCCCATCAAAGTCATAGCAAGAAGAAACTTGAAACTCATCAGCCCCACTTTTCCAATATTTCACATTATAAGCTGGTGGATTATTAATGTTCTTTGTGGTCCATGTTTCAGGGTTTCTCTCAATCTGTGGGAAACACGTATGTAAGGAAACAGCAAGTTTTCCTATCCACATCCCACGAGGTCTGACACTGGTGCCGTCCCCAGGAGAGCAGGTGATACTTACCTATCCAAATGTTCATCTACAAACTCAGCCCTGACCCTCAAGGTGTGGGCATCATACGTGGAGAGACCTGAGAAGGCACATCCAGTTGAATCCATGGTCCTGAATACATCTGGGAATTGCCTGTAACTGTGGTACTGAGCTATGAAACACTCATGCTCTTTGGGAAAAGCAAGTGGCTCCCATTGTAGAATTTTCTGGAGATGAACTGAATTAATTCTGGCATTTCTTGGAGTGCTGACACCTACAGGTAGCTTCGTAGCCGCTCCAGGGGGTGACAGAGGTGCTTGGATGCCAGCATCATAGGACACATGCCCTGGCCCTGCACCCTACAATGCCAGCATGTCTACTTTTGGTTTTGTCTTTTGTTTGTTTAGACTAGGTCTCACTATGAGCTGGAACTTGCTAAACAGTTGAGGCTGGTCTTGAACTTGGGCTCCCTTTGCCCCTGCCTCTTAAGTGGTGTACATTACAGCTGTGTCTCATCACAGCTGGCTCCAAATATTTTTTCGTGCTCAAATTCTATGATTGGGATACAATTTATTGCCTAGCTCTTAGTGAGTACAAGCAAAAGAAAAAAAAAAGGCTGGATAAAGTAGTCTGTACTCCTGTACTCCTTAGCTTCTTAACAGATCATCTATAGTTTTCTCTAAAACTTAGGAGTTGTTACTTTTGTTTATGTTTCTCTCTCTCTCTCTCTCTCTCTCTCTCTCTCTCTCTCTCTCTCTCTCTCTCTCTCAAGGGCTGCTAATGTGTAGTCTAAATTATTTCCCCAAAGGCTAGCTCTCTGAGTAGTGCAACTAGACTGCTCCAATATAAAGAAATATTTCACTCACTGCTGATGACAGTGTACTCGCATACATGAAATAATTTAAAAAAAGAAAAAAAGAAATATATTTGTGAAACAAAATTAATTGATTGCATTTTAAAATCTTAAAAACAGTGCATAACTCATAACCAATAATTAATGTCATGTACAATCATCTGGGGATCTTGTGAGGAAACGGGCTCATACCATGACAATGGGACTAGAAACTGGCGGGTCTACTCTGGAAAACCTTCTCCCACCTGAGAACAGGTGGACATACACGTCCCATCCAGCAAGTTCACCTTCATGTTTCCAGTCTCAAAACACGTTGAGAATAGCCACTTATATGAGAAATGTACCATATGATTCCCAAAGCTTACACAAATGCATAAAACAATAGTATATATCATTTATGGAGACAATGAGACAATAAGAGCTCAAATGTGCAGTCACGAGAGGAAGCTTGCTGGCTTTAGGGTAACGAATAGCTTTAGGGCAGGGTTGTAGTGCCTAAACTAGCAGTTCCTGATTTTGAAAAGAGAAAATAAAGCAAATGTTGGCATGTGAGCCTACGACAGGTTGGCACATGAATATCTGTTAAAAGTTTTTAGTGCTTGGCTGTATATTCTGAACACCATCATTAAACATTTATAACTTTAAGACGTGTCATTGAATATGAAAGCATACAAAAAGGATTTTCTCATTTATATTGTTCTATACTCATTCAGGGTATGTAAATACAGAAGATATCATGACACAAAGTTCGCTAAAATGTGTCACAATGGCACTGTGCTGTGTGTTTCTAATTACATTTTATCAAAGTTGTTTTCCATGCACAGCTAGAGATGCCTCATTTCAGTGGCGACCGTTTTTTCTAAGTTACAGTTGCAGTTACTTAAAAGGCCAATGGGGGGCAGTGTAGGTAGAAGGCCTAGACGTTAGACTGGGTACAGCCACAGACCATAGGCTGCCTAGGAGGTCCCCTCTTCTTCCCAGTTCTTAACAAGAGAGAAAGGCCACAACAAGCCCAACTATGCTTTCGGCATCCCCAAATTTTTCTCAGGCTTTGAAAGGTCTCCCAGAGACTCCTTGCCCAAATTAGTGTGTTGAAAAAATCTCTTATCATTCTATAATTATGTTCTACCCAGACATCAGAAGCTAACAGGGTGCCTACCAGCCTAACCATATCATCCCAGCCGCTTTGTTATGAGGGATAAGATCCCCCAGTGGAACAGCCTTTGTTATCACAAGGATGAGACACAGGGCTTATTTACCCCAAGAAGCAGATCGCAGTCTCACCCAGCCCACAGTTAGAGAAACACGCTATGCTGCTTTAAGGTCTGATCTCCATAGCTCCTGCTCGTTCACTCCGCTCCTGGATACTACCCCACCCATCCCCTAGTGAGGCAGCATCCTCCTCCAGACAGTAAAGGGTTATCTATCTCCTCTGCCCAGGGTCAGGGACCTTATGTTTGACCACCCACATAAATGTTGGAATCCTTCCCTCTCCAGCAAGGGAGATGAGGACATGACTGGGGTACTAATGGCTTCACACATATTTTTAAAAACTTATTTATTTATTTATTCAGAGAGAGAGAGAGGAGAGAATGTATTTTGTGTATGCAGTAAATGATTATACACATGTATGAGGACAAAGCAAGATTGTGGATATGGCTGTCTTCCTCTCTTCCTCTCCACTGACTGCCTCTAGACAGTGTCTTTCATGGAGCTGGAAGCTTGGTGCTTTGAGTAGACTGGCTGGCCAGCAAACTCTCAGGATAGACCTATGTCTACCACCATGCTTGCCCCAGTGCTAGACAGGTAAAGCCATACCCAGAGGTTCTCAGTTGGTTGCTAAGGGTTTGAACTCAAGTCTTCATGCCTTCAGAGCTAACACTCTGCTTCACAGCCAGCCTCCAGGCCCCACATCTCCTCCTTAGGGTAACTATTACAACTCCATGTGCCTTTACTTCCAGCCAGTTTACTCTGGCTAGGAGGTATGAGACAGAAGGGACAATGAGAAAGCAAAATGGGTTTCACGATCTGCTGCTGCCTGAAGATGTTTTAGCTGTCAAAGCTCTCCCAGTCATAAGTAAGTGATGGGAAAGCAACATAGATAACTTGAGAAGTGAAAAGACAGAACATCTGTGAGACTATCCACTATGAATGTCCAGACACTACATGTTCTGGTGGGTTTCTGATATGATAAACATCATGCGCAGGAAGCGTCAGCAGGAAAAGGTTTCCCTCATCTTACGCTTGCATGGCATACTCCATCACTGGAGGATGTCAGTGCAGAAACCTGGACTGAAAACTAAAAGCAGAGACCAGAGAGGATGCTGCTTACCAGCTTGCTCTTTATGGCTTGATTAGCTTGCTTTCTTATATAGGACTATCTGCCTAGGAATGGCACCGCCCATAGTGGACTGCCTTGTACATGAATCATTAATCAAGAAATTGCTCCACAGACTTGTCTATAGGCCAATCTTTTAGAAGTAAGTCCTAAATAGAGGTTCCTCTTGCCAAGTGGCTCTAGTTTGTATCAAGCGGACAAAAACTATCCCGCATACCATGTGATGATGACCAAAAATGTCTCACCGTTTGGTAGCAACCTGAACAGAGCAGCTCAAGAGTTTAAAGCCAGCCCAACGTACAGTGAAGTGAGACTGCCACGATGCCGCTACTTTTGATGGGTATTTGGGTACAGTGACACCACTAACCATCAGACCACAGGCTGAGCATTGTAGATCATCTCTGACTTTTAAAAAGATGGTCAAATATCAAAACAATTGCTCACAGTGTTGACTCTTTGTTTTACTGTTTCTGATGTTTGGAATTCTATGTAAACTGCTATCTACACTTTCGTGCCAGATAAGGAGTTTCAGAATCACACACTTGGTCTCTAAGACATAACTCCTAGAAATTACCTGAGTAACTTCCATAGTACCTTGAACCTAACCTTATTATAACTCTTTTAATTTTTAAAAATAACTTATCTAATATTTTCATGCACATTGATGATTTGCTTGCATGTATGTTTGTGTGAAGGGGTCTGATCCCCTGAAACTGGAGTTATAAGCAGTTATGAGTTGCCATGTGGGTATTGGGTGGATTTGAACCAGATCCTCTGGAAGAATGGCCAGTACCTCCTGACTGCTAAGCCGTCTCTCCAGCCCCAAATTCTTAATTTTTAATTGGAATGGGCACATACCTCTGTGGAGGCATGTGGAGGTCAGAGGACAACTAGTGGAAACAGTTCTCCCTCTACTGTATGGGTTCCAGGACTCAACCTCAGGCATCGCTTGGCTGTAAGCATTTTGCCCATGGACTCATCTCACCAGCCCTACTCTAGCTCTTACCTTCTTACTGATTTAGCTGTTTATAGTTGCTTGTGGATTTTTCCTTTCCTTAGAGGCGGAGATCCATGTCTTTCCTACCTTTTCTCTATAAATTCTGTAATATTAGGCCATAATGACACTTACTCAGGTGAAGCATTTCAACTTTAGCACATCCTTAGGCTCCTGCAGTTTGGATATATTCTCTCCACTCTACAAATGAGAAGGACAGTAAGACTAGGCAGTTGTTCAACTTTAATTTGATACCAAGTTCTTCACTTGATCATAATTTGAAGAAATTTGGTTTCTAAATATTAATATGAAGTAGATGGTGATTCTTAAAGATTCCTTCCATTTTTAGGCATGTGAATAATGAACCATTTCTAGGTAAATTTCCAGAGGTGTTAATTTAAGAGTTACAGAACAAGGAGCCACAATCAGCATATTAAAGTCTTGCTCTAAAGACAATCATTATTTCTATTTTAAAGTTCTTTCCACTGTTCCAAATTTATGAATCTCAGATTGTATATTGATGCATATTTTAAAATCTCTGAGCTATTATTGAATTTACCACCTGCCAGTATCAAATAAATGATTTGATAATTATAATGCCATTTCCATTTCTAAAAGTTTAATCCAGCATTAGACTTGAGCATGGTCATCAATGCACAACTTCTTTCCTCTCAATAACAATGCATGCTTTCTTTTCAAAGATAGATTCCATTCTGAGAGATAATATCTCCATTTTTTCACACTCGATTCTTCATGTGGAGTTTAAGGAGGTTATGAAAACTATGTTCCTAAGCTTCGATACTATAATCGGCTTTGAAAGCAAGAATAATACCAACGCTTTTAATGAGTTCCACTTTGCGGCTGTGTGTTCTTTAGAATTACTTAGACTTGCAGGTAGCTGTTCCCAGTCATCCCAACTTGAACTTTGTGTAGCTGGTGAAGGACTTCCTTCCCAGGAAGCACTGGTCAGGCCAGAGGGTGAGGGAGTCCAGTGTGCTCATCTGAGCTGTGACTTCGGAAGTCCCTTGAGTAGAAAGGTTTGGAGTAGCTTGGGGAGATGATGATTCTGTTCTTCTTCTTCTTCTTCTTCTTCTTCTTCTTCTTCTTCTTCTTCTTCTTCTTCTTCTTCTTCTTCTTCTTCTTCCTCTTCTTCTTCCTCTTCTTCCTCCTCTTCTTCCTCCTCTTTCTCCTCCTCCTCCTCTTTCTCCTCCTCCTCCTCTTTCTCCTCCTCCTCTTTCTCTTCCTCCTCCTCTTTCTCCTCCTCCTCCTCCTCCTCTTTCTCCTCCTCCTCCTCCTCCTTCTCCTCCTCCTCCTCCTTCTCCTCCTCCTCCTCTTTCTCCTCCTCCTCCTCTTTCTTCTCCTCCTCTTTCTCCTCCTCCTCTTTCTCCTCCTCCTCCTCTTTCTCCTCCTCCTCCTCCTCTTTCTCCTCCTCCTCTTTCTCCTCCTCCTCCTCTCTCCTCCTCTTCTTTCTTCTCCTCCTCCTCTTTCTCCTCCTCCTTCTCTTCCTCCTCTTCCTCCTCCTCCTCTTCCTTCTCCTCCTCCTCTTCCTTCTCCTCCTCCTCCTCCTCTTCTTCTTCTTTTTCCTCTCAGAAAAAGAGAGTTTCCTCATCTTTCTGGTAACTGATCGTCCTGCGGCTATGCTATGTTCAGTAGCTTGGGGCAGTTTGCTTCTTGTTTCTCAACAGAGAATCTTATTGTGGGAACCAGAACAGGAGACAGGAAGCAGACTCACTTGAGAAAGAACTGCACCAGCTGTCCTACTCTCTGCAAAGTCCCTCATTATTCCCAAGTCACATCCTATTTCTCCCCTGGGACCACATGTGGATTGACCACTAATGACTCATGGTGCTAACCCCCTTTCCACCTCTAAATCTAAAGTCAGTTTGGACTCCCATCACATCAGATGGTTGAACTCTGTTATTATAGCTGCCTGTTGGTCCTCATTATAATATATGAAGCAGGGATTGCAAAATGAAAGTCAGAGACTCATTGGGTTTAGCAGCTGGGTTAGGAATAAACCAATTTATACTTTCTTTTCGGGTACCTTGGCACCCGCTTCTCTGTGCTTAGTTTTCTTTGAGCACATATGGCTTTTGTAGCAACTTGGCCCTGTGATTGCTGTGGCTACTCTCTCTAATGTATAACACTATTGTTAAATGTTATACTTGACAATAAGTAAGCTTCCCCAAAATGTTTAAATCTTCCGCTTCAGGCTCCAAATAAGCAAGGCTGATGGAATAGTGGAAGACATTTCAGATAGAGGATCTCAGGTGAGCTGTGGGAATGTAGACATATCAAGAAATAATATTTTAAATAAAATCATTACCAAGAACATTTGTATACGAAGAAAAGCAAGAACGTGGACATGGGACCTACCTGCACCCAATACAGACACAAACCAAACAAGCAAATAGACCCCCATATAAAAACACAAGATGTGGCCAGGAAAGGCCAGGTTCAGTGGTGGATGAATCTTTTTTCTACAAAGGTTTCCCCAACACGTAAACAGGGAAACACTTTCTTCCTCTTCTTCGCTTCCATCTCAAATGCTGGACATTTTACATGTGTAACCATCATTACAAGTACTCTCAAAGGAAAAGAAACAGAAACCAGGCAAATCCTTGCAGGTATCAAGGTGGTTCCTACTAAATCAGTGCTAGCTTAGCAGGCCTAAAGACAGGCTCGCCGTGCTACACGTTCCCTGTTTCCTCAGACAACAACCTTGGAAATGCAAGTTCAGCAGGCACCTGCTCTGCACACGAATGAGGCAGGTGACCCAGTTGGACTTTGTGGCAAATGCCTCTGGGCAGTGCCCAGGACTGAGCAGCACTGAGCAAACACAACATAACTCAGTTTTCTCAGCTTATAACGAAACTCTGACCATTGCAAGCAGACAACACAGAATAAAGAATAGGGTAGGATTCATATTGTGAGTAAAGGCAATGAGCTAATTTCTATGGATGGGAATGTGGATATATCCTATCTCTTTGTGTGGGTTTGGGTTCTGGGTCATTATCAGGGTAACTAAGAGATTAAAAAGAAAAGAAGAAATAACAACAATAAAAGGGGAAAAAGGGGTGTCAGAAGTTAGAGTTAAAATTTACATAGGAAGACTGCTGGTCTATGTTGTAAAATGAAACAGATTTGTGAGCCAGAGGACCGAAGCCAAGTTGGTAGTCTACTTGCTGACTGCCTGTGGATCTATCTCACCAAAGTGCTTAACCTCGATGAGCCTCGGTTTCTGTAGCTGCAAAGGGAAATGATGATGTTGAATTGTTGTAAAGATCTTACACCATTACAACTGCATTACAACTTCAACTGCAGAGTCAAGCTCTCTAGCTGCATGAAGGTCAGAGTGACGAGCAGACCTTGACACCTTGTGTCGCTTCAGCTTCTCCATCTGCCTTTGAATGTCCTGTTTGGGTTCTCCGACCTGAGTGCTTACTTAGTGTTGTATTTTAGAAAGAAAGAAAGGAAGGAAGGAAGGAAGGAAGGAAGGAAGAGAAAAGAACCAAGGATGTGTTTGACAGAGGTGAGGTATGGTGAGGTGGAAGGGGTACCTGGTGAGCCCATGCTGAGGCATCCCTTCCCCCTGAGAGACCAGCCACTGTCAAACAGAGAGAGGGGGAGAGAGGGAGGGAGGGAAGGTTGGTCAAAAACACGTGGTAAGAGATGGAGAGGGGAATGGGAAGAAAGGAAAGGGGGCAGGGAGAGAAGGGACAGAGAATAAGAAAGTAAGAGAGAGAGAGAGGAGGGGGCAAACAGCTCCTTTTATACTAAGCCAGGCATACCTGGCTGCTGCCAGGTAACTATGGGGCAGAGCCTAGAAGGAATGCTAACATTTACTATGTTTTTTTTTTTGTTGTTGTTGTTGTTGTTTTTTTTTTTTTACTAATTTCACACCTTTAAATCATATTGTTCCTTCCCCCGACTTCATATTCTTTCTCTTAAACAAAACAAAACCCCAAAATGAAATAAAGCAAAAAGGACACACACACACACACACACACATGGAGTTTGATATTTTTTGTTGTCCAACTGCTCCTGAGTATAAGGCCTGCCCTGAAATAGGGTTGGCATAACTAAGGTAACTGCTATGATGAGGACTGGTTTTGCCTCCTCCTGCAGTTACCAACTGTTAGCAGCTTCTGGGTTAGGAGCTCGGTTTTGTACCTACTTCCCCTTCTCTGTGTGGGATTTTGTCTGTCTTGATCCTGGGCAGGCCTTGTGTATGTTGTAACAGACTCTGTGAGACAATGTGTTTATCAGTCCTGTTGCATTTGGAAGACGGTGTTTCCTTGTGGTCATCCACCACCTCAGGCTCTTTCCACTTCCTCTCCACGTGGATCTAGAGACTTGAGAGGAAGGGAAGCCCGTTTAGGGCTGAGTGTTCCAAGGTATTTCACGCTGTACGTTGTCTGTCTGTGAGTCTCTGTTAATCACCGTCTAACTCAAGAAGACACTTCTCTGATGGGGGTTGAGCACGGAACTAGTCTATAAATGGAGCACTATGTCATTAGGAGTCTTTTTCTTTTCTTTGCTGTTTTCATTTAGCAAAAGAAGTAGGTTCTCCTCCCAGGCCCCACAACCTATCTACCATTGGGGTCTCAGAAATGGGTTTCATAGCATGGAGTGGGTCTTAAATCTGATAAGAACATCATTGGCTACACTCACAACATAACAACTGGTTACTTGGGTGTTCATTCTGAACTGAATGGCAGTCTTTGATTTAATGAGCTCTCAGACGATTTGGGAGATGGCTGCTACCAAGTGACCCAGTCTGGATTGTTGTATTCTGCATTCATTGTAGAACATCCCCCATCAACCTTGGTTGCCCTTTTAAAGAAAACCGTATTCCTGGTAGTCCCAAACAACAAAGCCTACTGTTAAGATTGCAGCTGACAAGTACCTCGGAGGACTCTCTACTTGTCTACTTTTATAAGCCAGTGGTCCAGGACAGTCAGTTCTTGAAGCAGTTGGAATAAGGCATGATTCAAGTAGAAGTTTTCTTTCTATATGCTAGTCTCTGACTGTTGAATAAGCTGATGAAAGTGTCTATGTCTCAGAGACTAGTTTGATGGGGAGGGACGGGTATACGACCCCATTGGGAAACTTGTATGTAACTTTTAAGAAACTGACCTCTTTAAATTCCAACATTCCAGGTTTGTTGGCATCTGACTTTAAGAATAAGAAGTTATTGAAAAACATTTGAAATTCACTTATGTGAAAGAAAAAAAATTAGTCATATCAGACCAAGACCCTACTTGGAGTTACCGCTCTATGCCCAGGAATCAATTTGGTGCAAAGACAACCTCCCTGCCATGATGCATGTTCACTGGACAGAAAGAGCTCTGGTGAGGTGGAGGGGACAAATGAAATCCTTTTAATTGCTTCATTGACAAGGGGAAACAGTGCTAAGCCAGGAAAGCAGCCAAATGTGTGGGCCCTTAATTCTTTGTGTGGGCTTTAATTTCACTTCCTGCTAGAAGTTCACATCAGCCTCTATACAGTGGGCCCTGGGGTTAACAAAGGACAGGTCATCTTAGTCCGGAGGCTGGTGGAACCCAATAGAGGCTATGGAGGCCAATGTTGGGTCTCCCAATTCCTGCTTGAGAGGAATCCCAAGGAGGACCAGGTGTCACGCCAGGGGCCACTAGATTTAGAGTAAGATAGCTACATAGTCAATGTTGGGGGAGAACCAACTGGATGGACATGGCAGGCGCTGCGAAGCCAACAGACAAAACCATAGGGTCCTTATTAACTGAGTTAAGCAGTGCAGGTCCCATGCTCCAAGGCCAAGGCCACTTGGGATCAGGATGGTCCCGGGTGCAATTGAGTCCCTGTTATTCTAGACTCCATCTTGAAGAAAGGAAAATGAGCATTAAGGACAACAATCCACCCCAAAGCTCACCCACAGAGTCCGGCAGGAACAACAGTTTAAGGGTGCTGTGCCTTGGGGGAGCCTCTTCCATGCAGCCCAGCTGCTAAGCAAGAGAAGTCTCGTGCAAAGAGATTATCATCTCTGCACATCTGGATTATTCTATGAGTCAGTGAAGGCCCATTATATAATGTTTCCTGAGCAATACCATCCATTCAGCATGTGATGGAGAAAGTTTCCTGTCTGAGCACATACTAGAGAGTAGACCGAAGGAAAAATGCAGTGTGGTACAGTCATCGCCTTTCAGGCCATCGGAGTGTGGAGGGAGAGCCATCTCGGGTGATTTTTCCAGGCTCCTTACCCACCACTCGACAAGGTGAGCACCTACCCATCTTCCGGTTCTCAGTTACACCGGTGGAATTCCCATCCCCAACTGTTTGGTATAATGGGACTTTGAGCCTAGTAATAATTTTATACCTTGCTAAGTAAGTATTTGATGAATTCTCTTCTAGACTCTAAGATATTAGGCTAAGCATAGTATGATTCCCCTCATTCCCTTCCTTCCTTCCTTTTCTCTCTCCTCTGTCTTCCCCTCCCCTCCCTTCCCCTGTTCTCTCTTCTTTTTCCTCTTTCCCCTCTCCTCTCCCCTGTCTTTCCTTTTCTCTCTGTCCCCTTTCTCTCCTTCTCTCCCTCTCTCCTTGCATCCTGGGCCCCACTGTCTTGCTCACATTTTATTTTCTGTACCTGTGCAGTAAAAGCCTGAGCACACGCCTCTCACGGTGTCGAGGACTGCCCCCACCCCCTGCCACAGCACATGTTTCCAAGTTTTGAAAACCTTGCCATGTACATTATCTGGCTGGCAAGCAAGCAGAAGGGACCGAGAGATCCCACCCTCAGGATACAGCCCCAGCTGCTTTAAATAGAATCTGCTGTCAGAGGACAATTGCTGAACCAGCTTTGGGGGCCAAGTTCCAGTGCAGGATGTGAGCAATGGGGCCCTGCGTGATGTTTCCTGTGAAGCATGCCCACGTGGATTTTATACATCTCACACACATATAATGTGTGTTAACACATAGTGCATGTATAACACTTTAACCGTTTATATGTGTTTCGCAAGACAGGAGTTAAGGAGGAAACTGGAAAAGTGCCAGTGAGGCCATACGTTAGGAATCTGTCAGTCAGAGATGGTCAGGAAATAATAAGGAGCTCAAGTAAGTTAATGAGGAGGGGTAACAGTCAGCACTAAAATTGATTAAAAAAAATAATAATGGCTAGGGAGAAAACGGGGGAGAATTTTTTAAAGAAAAGTTGCCCACAAAAAAAGGTGCAAACTGCAGAACAGCAATCTTTTAGGAGGTTAAGCGAGGGAGGGGTGAGCCATGCCTTCGTCACTCCCGTTATTCTGAACTGTTTGATTTGTGGGCATATTTAGGTTCCCGGTGAAAACACAAAACGGCACTCAGAGCATTCTCCAGCCTTATTTCATCTTGACACTCGTCATTATCACTAAGGAGCCAGGGATGTGGAAAGCCACTTAGGGACGTAAAGATAGAGGTTTTAAAGTGGAAAAGAATTAGGTCAGACGCCCGGCCCCCTCGCCTGCTTTTTCTCTGAACACTGGCCTTGCACAATATTAACTCTTTCTTTACTCCTCGGCAGGGACTCTACCACTGCTTGAGAGAAAGAGAGAGGGGAGTGGGGTGGAGGGATTTCAGGGTAGCTACAGGTCTCCTGGCCTCGGCCATTGGCCATTTGTTTTCTCATGGGGCTCTTCCTACACTCCCGCTCTCCCACATCTCACCTCCCTCTCCTCCCACCACACCACTCTCTCACACCAAGGTGACATACTTTGAAGTCCCTTGTCGTATCAATATTTTCTGTGTGCAGTATAATTTGTGTGTGGACTGGGGCTACATGCACAAGATTCTAAGTATTCACAGGCATGAACTCTCCTCTCTGCAGATTTACCATGCTTGTGTCTGACTCTCCAAGATGCCGTGTAGTGCTCTGTATAATATATAGCAGACTGTCAATACATTTTATCTCAACTGTTAAGACCACACTATCTTAAACTACTTAGGGGCATATGTCTCCTGTTTTTCCTTCCCTTTCAGCATTTCATAGGAATTAAAAATACTGCACTGTTCCATCCAGTATAAACTTCGAAGGATTTTATAGAAATTCAAAATGCGTGCTACATCCAATTTATGAGCTCATCAACTTAGCATGCACAGAGGAGATGGGGAAAGGAAACGAGCTGAAATAGAATGAAGCTTCCCCTGTCTGATTTTCATAAGAACTTTTCAAAATTCAAAATACATATCATGTATGAAAATATATAAGAATATTAAAATATGTTCATACAGTGTATCTCACTCTGTCCTTCAACACTTTGTGTGGTGAACCCTTCGTCCTGCCTTAAGAACACAAGCCAGATAGACAGTCAGTCTGTCACGGTCAGTTTGGTTGTACACTGAGCTTTTGCTTGGATCTTGACAAAGGAAGACTTTTGACCCCAGAAAAGACACTTTACCCTTCTTGGTCTTGATGTTCACATTTGGAAAAAGGGACTGAGCCTGGACTATGGCCAACATTTTCTAGCTTTCCTTACTACCTGTCTCCTGGGACCTCTAAACTCAAGAGCCTAAACTCTCAGGGAAAAGGATGTCCCAGTGGCCCATAAGGAGCTTGGACACTGTTCTGGAGCCTGTAGACAACCAGGACCCTGATTCCTAAGGATGGAGGGACAAGGAATGTCCTTCATTGAGGAAATGCCAAACAAGAATCTTACACCGAGGTTCTTCCTGTAGGCTGCCCGAGGAAGGAAGGGGAGCCTCCTGTTGCCCCTCACCCTAGTGCATTGTGCTGACGCTCACTGCCTATCAGAACATTGTCTTCATTTCTCTGCAATGGGCCAACTCGAGCTTAGAAGGCAACTAACTGGGCAGTTCGATAGTAGATGCAGGAGGAAACCAGGCTGGCTGCAGAGCTGACTTTTCCTTTCCTAGAACCACGATTCCCAAAGCACCTCCAACCCACCCAGCTCATGGAGAAGGTGCCCCAAGGGGTGTGGGAGATCCTAACATCTCAGTCTATATGGAATTCTTTATGCCTTTGGGCATGAAGAATGTTTTGACCCCTTGCACATCATCAGAAAGAGACCATGACCTGCAAATCTAAAGTTGCTAACCTTTCTTGTGAAGCTTATGGACTCCTTTGCATATAATATGCAAAAATGCATATTGTACTCAAAACTCATGTAAGATGCAAAAATATGCATAGCAAATGCAAAAATCTAAGTAAGTGCACAGAGATAAAAAGGCATTGGTTACATTAAAATTGAATTCTCATTTTAATAAAGTGATGTGCATTCTTCTTTATTCTAATCTGTATTCTAATCAAAGTAGGGATTCATGCAGAAGATACGTTGATTCTCTTTCCAGCATCTTCAATGTAACAGAAAAGGATCTGTGATCTCTAGAGTGACAAGTTCACAGTGACAGGCACTGCCACTGTGTTTGTTATTTACTGCCTAGACAACTTATCGACTGGTATAATCAAACAATGGTGCAGTGCCTATGTTCCGAGACTCCAAAGTGGCTTAGCTCTGAGTCACCTATCAGATTGCAGGCCAGCTATGGGCCAGCACTATTGTCATTGAAAGGGTGGCAGAAAGGCTTCCAAATCATTCACGTGGCTATTCACAGGACTCAGTGCCTCACTAGCTGTTGGCCAGATGCCCAAGTTCCTTGTCACATGTTAGACATGGCCACTGACTTCCCTATGTGAGTGATGGGAAAATAAAAGACTGAGACAGAAGCCACAGTTTCTCATATCTGAATCTCAGGAGTATCACTTCTCCAGTGTCCTATTGGTCACAATGTGAAGCAAGAGTTCACTGGAGTGTGAGCACCAGGCAGTCACTGGAGCCACCAGGACACGGACCACCATGTCTGCATTCATAATAGAAAGATGCCTACATTTCAGCAAAACTTCATGAAAATAAAAATACGATTTCTCCTCCAAGTCACAGACTCCAACTTAACGGTGCTAGATAGGAGAGCATTCAGGTTCTCAGACTGTTTCTAGCCTATTTCCTCTCTGATGCAATCTTTCAGCATTACTGAAGTCTAAACAAAAAATTCACACATTGAGATATATATATTATATTGATATTGATATTTGATATGCTCATTCATGATGAAAAGACCACCACAAGCAAGCTGATTAGCACATCCCCGTCAGAGGCCCCAAAGTTATTATTTTGAAACTTTACACCCTTTGATCAGCATCTCAGTCCCTTCTCCCTGGCCTCCGATGACCTCCATTGAACTGTCTATGACTTTGGCTATTTTAGATTACACATATGAATGAGACCATGTAGCACTTGGCAACTTTGCTGTATCCGTCTTATTTCGCTTAGCACAGCTGGACTCATCCAATCATCCTGAATACTCTTATCTTGAGACCTCAAAACTTCAGGTGAGGTTGTATGGCTGAGGCATTTGTACCACAAACATCTCTCTTCCTGCACAAAAGGGTGAGCTTATTTTTTGCACAGTGGACTGCTTCACTCTGGAACAAAGATCAGAAAGGCTTCCTTTCTATTATAAGAAATTAGAGTTCCCCCAAGTTTTGGGTTCCTCTCCTGTAATAACTTCCCACGCAGGCACACGTCACCGGGGCCTCTTTCTGTCATTCTATGCTATCAATGCTCAGAAAATGACTACAAATGCTTATGCTCTTACTTCTCCTGCTGCTGCTTTGAGCAATAACCCTTTGTCTCTTCCTTTTGATTTCTGGCTCCTGTTAGCAGCCATGCAATGGAGAAGCTTAACTTGCTAATCCTCTTTTATTCTCAGAGAAACATCTCCAATTACTCCATCCAGGAAGCAAGACACTATAAACATGAGATAATTATAGAAGAAATGTAAGGTTGGAGAAATTGAGATGCTGATGGCACAAATGGAAAAGTCATTAAAAATGCCAGCAAACATCACTGGAGAAAATATTGAAGAAAATGAAAATCAGAAACTCCATATAATGATCCAAAGTCTAAGTAAAGGGAGCTCCAGAAATAGAAGATTAAAAAAGGGAAATCGAGGGGCCCAGTAGGGAAAGCCTGTTGGGCAGAAGTAGGCCCAGTAACAAGGGATAGCATCAGTACATTTCAAAGCACTGGGAGGAGAGGAGGCTGAATTTCACTGGCAGCTTCCAGAGAGTGCAACAGCTCCTGTGTAAAGGCTCAGTTATGGGAATTGCTTTAGATCCCTAAACATCTTCAGGGGATGCTGAAGCAATGGCAAATTGCTCGTGAGATATCTTTTACCCAGCTAAACTGTCAAGTGAACATGAAGCTAGAATTAAAAACAGTTTCAAGTAGTCAAGGGCAGAAAGAGAAAACATGAGGAGTACTTGGAATTACAATGAAGACAGTCTCAAGATGGCATTTATACACAGGGACAAACATGCAGTCTTGAGCTGAAGGTCAGAACACTTGACTTGGGCAAGACATCTTAAATTGCTACTGACAGAATAGTCAATATATTGACAATGTTAACAGAGTATTGGAACACTGGAGGCATCTTTAGCTTGTGAGGGAGCCTCCAACACCTCTGATTCCGGCTGTTCCCAGATCTTGAGTGTACAAGGAAGGAGATGTAAACTCTGTAACACTGTTCCATGGTGTCTGTCTTCACATGGTCATGGTCATATAAACTCTGGATGACATAGTCTACAGTATGGGAAAATTACATGGAGATAATGAGGGGGCAGGAAGCTTGTGTGTAAGAGAGATGCTCCTCTGAAGGTGAGTAAGAGAGATCTTGAAGCTTTGAGTTTGGGTGACCATGAGAAAAGAAGAAGAAATTTAAGTGCATAACTCAGAAACACGAAAGTAACTCTCCAAAGAGTTGAAGTCGGCGAATGTGGTTGACTCCAAGAGCTACCATGTGCTGTCCATGCAGATTTACTCTTGGCTTTGGAAATTAGTCCAGTCTATGTATAAGTAATGTGTGCAGATGCAGTTTCCGTAAGACAACTGCCAATGTTAACAAACAAACAAAAACTAAAAGACAACAGGCTGCCTAGAGATGTTTCTTCCCCCTCCTCTTGTCACTGTGGTGGGCAGATGCTTAACTGCAGGGGGAGCGGGAGGTGAGCTGCAGGGAGTCTGGTGGGTCTAAGGACAGCTTCTGTGCAGTCTCAGGCAGCATCGGTAGCCAAACAAATTCCTCATTCCTTAGAGAAGACTCCTCAAAGAGGAGCTGTGGCCATGAATACAACTTTCAGGACATTCACCTTCCAACAAGGTCCCCCAAGAAAGGACAGAGAGAGCACAGAGACAGGCTTTGTCTGGGTAAAGAGCAGTTCATTGACAGAATTTGCCCTGTGATTGACTTCTGGGTGCCTTAGGTCCTGAGATCCTGGGAAAGAAAAAAAAAATACTCCTTTTTGTTGTCGTTTTCTTCTTTAATAATTCAAACTCAGGATATTTAAAACCAGGCCATGGATGTCTGGGTCTAATAATCAGTGCCATGGGGAATATGGAGATGAATTATCAGAAAGCAAGTTTGCTTGTGGTTTATGCCCCTCATAGCACATACTACAAGACTCAACCTCAAAGGCTCATGCTAAGGTGGAAGTGAAAGACCCCCGGAACGGGGAGACCCTCACTCAAGTCTCGGGATGATGCGACCCCCCAAGAACTCACGTGAGACCGTCCTTGCTGTAATAAACATGAGGTTTATTGATAGGAACCAGTCCACTGGGCTCGAGACTCGTATCCCACGCAGGGGCAGTGGAGCTCGACCCTCAGTAACTAAGACAAGGGGAATTTAAAGGAAGAAACCTCAACCCAAGCCGGTAGGGAGGGCATCATTGAAAAATGTCGAGAATACCAGTGAATCACAAGGAGGAGCTTCCTGTTTCTCAAGATTGTTTACTTTATGGCCCATCAGTTCCTGGGAGAAGCTTCCTGCTTCTCAAGATTATTCTCTAAGATTTCAATCTAACTTTATGGTCAGCTAGTACAGGTAGAGGGCAGGGTCTGGAATTTGAGGTATTTAGGGCTTTTTTAAACTTCTGACTTCTTAGCTGCATTGTTTATTCTTTCAGAAGGAGAGGCAATGAGAGGTTTCCACAGGCAAAAATGGTGGGCAAGAACATTCCAGGCAGAGAGAGAGAGAGAGAGAGAGAGAGAGAGAGAGAGAGAGCGCCTGAACAAAGATAAAGGAATTTTAAGTGACAAAATTCAACTCAGAGGACAGCTGTGTGCTTTTATCAACCTCAGCCTCACATGGTACTGAAGGCCAAGTTGTCTCCATCATAAAGTCCCCAGGATCACAAATTACTCTATAGCAGGACCAAGATTTAGACCCCATGTCAGCCAATAGCAAAATTGGTATGTTCCTGCCATCCGGTGCAGCCTCTCATGAAGACATAACAAAGTCCAAGGTCAATGAGGAACTAATTTTGGCTTCCTTTCCAAGCCACATAGAGTACTAGTAATTTATATTGAAGTTAATTTCCAGCAAACTTTGGTAAAGGAAGGGGAAAGTAAGGGAGGAGGAATTTCCTTACTGAGCAGTCTGACAGTGTAGATAACTGGAGCTTCTGCAGGGGAACTCTAGGATCCAGTGTAGAACTTGAATCTCAGAATTATCCCTCCCAAGCGATGAGAAAGCTAGATTAACAGTTTGCGACCATCGATTGAAATGATATTGGCAGAGGAGGAACACGTTCCTACCCCTTTAACAAAGCTAAGAAAACACCCAGGCAAAGAAATGCTTGCGCTAGAAGCTGGTTAGACACTAGGTACACGAAGTATGGGGAAGTGGAGGAAATGTGGCCATTCAGACAGTGGAAGATCCCCAAAGGCAAGGACACTGCTCAATGTACTCCCGGTTTTCCAACACTACAGACATAATAAATGCTTAAGGAAGAAACAAACAGGGAAAGGCAGGAGGGTGCAATAGAGGGAGGCAGAGTGGAGTCACTGCACCATATCTCTAAGACAGGAAGGATGATGTAAGGAGGTGTCTTATTGAGTCGGATACCAAGAGATTTGGAAGGTTTCAGAGCTGGAAATGACTCGATGAGAGCAGAGACTTAGGAACATCAACCCCGTGAGGACAGAGCAATGAGTAGAAGATTCCCAGAAGATTCCCATAGACAAAGACCGTGTCTGAGTTATCTCAGTTGCTCATGAAGAACAACAGCTGCTCACTCTCCCCAGCTGACTCTAAGGTTCAGCTGAGAGAGAGAGCTGCTTCTGCCTGGGCACACCCTCAACGGTCAGAGGTCACCCTACACAGAACACAGAACGCAGAACATCCTTGATAAAGGATCAGAGTGCCAGATTTCCTATTGTGGCTAGCCATGTGATCTTTGAGAGTCATTTAACCTCTGTAAGCATTAGTTTCCCCGGATGTAAGACAGGTATAATAATAATACGTCTCTCAGTATGAGAGGCAAATGAGATTGTGTGGTCTCTAGAACAGTACCTTGCGTTACGTGCTCACAGCACGTGTTAATCCAGCCAGGAGAGAACAAGACCACAATTTCTGAGCCAAATTTGAAGCAAGTTTTATTAGCTACTGGCCAGGAAGATGGACATTGGCCAGATCCATACCCAGGATTCCCAGCATCAGGGGGTATAAAGGCACAAGTACTTCCCACCTCTGTCCAATCAGGAGCAAGCAAACATCCTGACGTACTTCCTGCCTTCGTACTTCCCACCTATGTGTGATCAAGCCTGCCTGTGCAGCCGGGGAAACCAAGCTTTTTTACAGAAGTGAAAACGTGGGACTTGGAAGCCAAAACACATGACGTGTTATCTTGCATAACCAACAGCCCCCAGCGTTCCAGGAAGTTATCTGTCCTTGGGCGAGTAGGCATATAGGTTAGAGGCAGCTTGATTGATTTCTTAAGCACAGTAACGTGCTTAACTTAAAACATAAATTTAGCCATCGCGCATGTCAGCCGTTTCATTCGTTAACGAAAGGTTTTTTGATGGTCATAAGGAAAATTTGAATACTCTGAAAGTACAGGCAAATGAAAATATCAGTCATTTAAGAAGTGTAAACAATGGTCAATATAAAAATAAAACAAAACAAACAAAAACCCCCACAAAGTTATAAAGGAGCGTCCAGCCTCCGTAAAATTCAAGATTGCAAATCAGAACTACTCCTTACGTTTGCTGTTAAACCAGCACAAATTAAATTGGAAGGCTACAGTAAAACCCCAATGTAATACGATAAGTAAATCAGAAAACTGCAACAGAAGACGATAGCGAAGGCCGCGTGACTGTCCTGACCATGAATCGATCCCTGACAACACGCTGCAGAAGACGTATTCCAAGCCGCCATTGCTGCCTAATATTTGTTACTCTATAATTGGGATACATGCAGACTCACACAGGTTACTGCTGACTATTAAGTGACTGTCAAAAGTTTCTCTTGTCTGTGATTTATATTATTTTACTAAAATTTTAGGACAGCATAAAAATGAGTTTCTTCATGGTATCTTTACATATATGGGTCATATAAAGGTTTAAAAAGTTCTATGTTCAATTTTTTGAGGAGCCTCCGTACTGATACCCCTGGCAACTGGGGAGTTTACACTCCTAGCAGCAAGAGTAACCTCTTTCCTTGTATCCTCGCCAGGACTTGTTGCCATTTACTTTTTTAACAATAGCCATTTGGATGGAAAAGAGGTAGCTTTCCAAGTTTTAATGTGCAATTCTCTGATGGCTAGGGGTGTTGAACACCTTTTCAAGATGTTATTGACCATTTACATTTCTTCTTTCTTTTGAGGATTGTCTCTTCCTTTCACTAGTCAGTAAAGATCAGGTTTGTGTGTGTTTATCTTCTGCCGTTCTTTACCTGGGCTCCAGGTTAATATCCTGTTTTTGTGTAGTTGGCAATGATGTTTCCCATTCTGACTTTTCACTCCTGTGACTGTGTCTTTTGTAGTACTAAAGCTTTCTAATTTTATGTGCTATTAAGTCCATTCTTATACTATTAGTACCCTTTTCTTTTCTTTTTTTTTTAAATTGGATATTTTATTTATTTACATTTCAAATGTTATCCCCTTTCTGGGTTCCTCCTGTGGAAACCCCCATTCCATTCTCTCTCCCCCTGCTTCTGCGAGGGTGTTTTCCCTCCCACCCACCACCCACTCCCACCTCCCCACCTTAGCATTCCCCTACACTGGGGCATCAAGCCTTCTCAGGACCAAGGGCCTCTCTTCCCATTGCTGCCTGACAAGGCCATCCTCTGCTACATATGGGGCTGGAGCCATGGGTCCCTCCATGTGTACTCTGGTTGGCGGTTTAGTCCCTGGGAGCTCTGGGAGGTCTGGTTGGTTGATATTATTGTTCTTCCTATGGGTTGTAAACTCTTTCAACTCCTTCAGTCCTTTCTCTAACTCCTATATTGGGGACCCTGTATTCAGTCCAATGGTTGGCTGTGAGCCTCCAACTGTATTTGTCAGGCTCTGGCAGAACCTCTCAGGAGACAGCTATGTCAGACTCCTGTCAGCAAGCACTTCTTGACATCTGCAATAGTGTCTAGGTTTGGTGGCTGTATATGGGATGGATCCCCAGGTGAGACAGTCTCTGGATGGCCTTTCCTTTAGTCTCTGCTCCATACTTTGTCTCTGTATTTCTTCCCATGAGAATTTTGTTCCCCCTTCTAAGAAGGACTGGAGCATCCACACTTTGGTCTTCCTTCTTCTTGAGCTTCATGTGGTCTGTGAATTGTATCTTGGGTATTCTGAGCTTTTGGGTGTCCTTTTCAATATGTCATTGCACAGCCTCTCCCTTGTAGCATTTCCCCCATGCTTTCCTATAACAGTTTCAAAGGATCAAGTTTTATGTTAATGACTGGGATCCATTTTTAATTGAATATTTTTTGTGCCAAATAGGAGGCATTCTAATTTCATTCTTTTACACGAAATCCAGTTTTCCCAACACCATTTATTAAAAAGGCAGTTTTCTCCCCAGTGTATATTTTTGACAGGTTTATGAAAAAATTAGGTGGGTTTATTTCTGGGTCCTCTATTCTATACACGTTTGGTTTTTGTGGTCGTACCATGCTGCTTTTGTTACTATGACTCTGTAATATAGTTTGAGGATATTGTGATATGATGTCCTTCTAAGGACAGCCTTAACTATTCAGAGTCTTCTGTGCTTCTGTGTTACAAATATGCAGACCATGATTTTCTCCTTTCTCCATATTTTTAGTCAGGCTTTAATTTAATGGTTTATCCTTTCATTTCTTCCTTCAGTTAAAAATGGTTTTTAGAGCAATGTCTCATTTACCTTTCTTCTTTCGGTATTCAGACCCCTGATTAAATAAGCTTAGCCAAGGAAGAAAAGGTTTGGCTTAGCATGTAGTTCAAGGGCTACAATTCAGATCAGCAGGGAAGAGATGGGAGTTTGTGTGAGGCATTCAGTCCGTCGGTCATGTCCACCCATCCATCCATCCATCTGTCTGTCAGTTGTATCCACAGTCAGGAAGCAGTGACAGAAGGATGCTCATGCTTAGCTCACTCTCTCCTTTTTAAATTAAATTTTAAATTATTCCTTCCCATCAACCCCCCTGCTACCCCTTCTCAAGTTGATACCCATTCTTTCTCTCATTATTATCGTCATATATCCATGTGTATCTATTCTCATATAATACAACCTAGTGGGTCTGCTTTTGTTGTTTGTGTGTATATGATTTCAGGACTGACCCTTTAATGTTATGTAACCCAACAGGGAGCTTATGTTCTAGGAGAGGCCATTAGCTACCTGTAGTTCCTTAGCTAGGGTGGGCTCCCTCAGGCGAGTTTTCTCCTTTCACCTTAGCATGTCAATTGATCTTGTCATTGCGCAGGTCTTGTTTGTGCAGCTGTTTCTGAGAGAGGAAGTCTCTCGGCAGACTTCCTGGTATTCAGGCTCTTAAATCTTTCTGCCCTTTTTGCCCCAATATTCCCCAAGTCATTGAGGCGGGAGCTGTGCTACTGATACATTAACTGGGATGGAGCGCTCCACGACCCACTGAACTCCGCCTTCTGTCCAGTTGTGGTTTTCTGTGATGGTTTCCATTCGCTATAGAGAGAAGCTTCTTTGATGGGGAGCTACACTTATCTGCAGGTATAAAGATAAGATTAGAACACAGCTAACAAATTATCCTGGGTCAGCAACATGGCAGCAGTAAATTCTCTTAGGATTTAGGATCTCACTAGTTCTAGGTAGTTGGCTAGGTTTCTTCTCCTTTTGATTCAGTACAGGACCCCAGCCCATGGAATAGTACCACCCAAAATTAGGGTAAGTCTTTCCACCTCAATGAACCCAACCTCCAAACTCCCTTACGGATTGTCCCAACTTTGGTTGATCCTATCAGGTCAGTCAAAATGAATAGTAATGATCTACCCTGGACCAGGCAATGTGCTGGGGGAAACAATAGATCAGAGTTATCTCCAGCCTTTCCCTAATTCAGCCACAGGGGTTCCTGGCTTCAGCCCATTGGTTGGGTATAAGTATCTGCATCTGTCTCAATCAGCTGCTTGTTGGACCTCTCGGAGGACTGTCGTGCTAGGCTCATGCATACACACTCTAGCATCAGTAACAGTGCTCAGGCCTTGGAGCCTCCCCTTGAGATGGATCCCAAGTTGGGCAGGTCACTGGACCTTCGTTTTCTCAGTTTCTTCTCCATTCTCAATTCAACTGGATCCTCCAAATTGTAAAGACGATTCCACAATTATCTGCACAAAAAGAATACATTTTAAAATTAAGGATTATTTGGGGTTGGGGATTTAGCTCAGTGGTAGAGCGCTTGCCTAGCAAGCGCAAGGCCCTGGGTTCGGTCCCCAGCTCCGAAAAAAAAAAAAAAAAAAGAAAAAAAAATTAAGGATTATTTTATAAAATATCCCAATTATTTTATCACTTCCTATTCTGCTGAACCCAATTCATTTCACGGTCCACAATCTATATTATTCACCATCCCGAATGTTCACAAATGGAGATTTATCTGGGCAGAAAACTGTGGCTCAACTTGTCAGTGTGCCCTCTTAAAGGCATATGTTTGTTGTTGTTATTGTTGTTCTGGGTTCATTTCCTGACAAAATGTGCCATATGTAAGCAAAAAGGAACTCAATAAAGTGTTCACTTAACAGAATAAAGTACTTTCAAATGAATAGAAAAAAAAAGATTCATCTCTCACCTGAGTCAAATATAAATCATGGTTCCCACAGGAAACATGCAGGAAGCACTAGTGTAGAAGGCTGCAATGCTGAGCACTTTGGGGACCTATTAGGAATGGTATGACATGGTCTTCGTCCTCCACCTCCTCTGTCCTCTTGAGGAAATAGTCATGCCCAAAGAAGACTCAGTGACAAGGCTGAGGGCTGGTTGAGAGGTTTGAAGAGTGACTACAAGCAACATTCCACGCCAGAGGAGATCACTCTCAGTGCAGCAGGTGGGGAGGCTGTCGAGTGGCATAGCTGTGGTCGGAGCTAATAATAACTCTATTATAAACCACAGCATCACAAGGGAGACAGGGCCGTTTATGAGAGTAAGATCGCGTTGGCTTAAATTGACCTCAAAGATATAAATCTGGCACTTCAATAGTTTTATATTCCAATTATGTCATGCAAGTCCATTTGCGGGTGACTAGTCCTTGAAATCGAGAGCTTGCCTCTTGTGTGGGTGGGAGTAACCTTGAATCTGAGAGCTGTAAATTCAGTGTCCTTTTGAAAGTTCTCCCACTTTAGTTGCATTGGGCACTTTTAGAACAGGAAAATGACCCCATACTGGGAAGGTTCGGTTACATTGTTATCACCAAGAGGCTTTTCTCATGTAATGACTGTGTGCTGGCTCTAATTACAAGGGGGATGTGAACTGTCTCCCGCTCACTGAAAATGATCACCTCCTGCATTGAGACAACACTTGGCTTTTCTGGTTTCCATGATCTCATCCTCAAAGATGGCATTAAAGCTGACCCTCTTTCTGGTAAAAATGTAAGGGCTTAAAACTGTAATGTCATTGTTGATGAAAGCATTTCTTCAGCTTTACGAATAAGAAAGAAAATGTAGTTGTTATATGCTGACTGTTTTATCACGTTTAACACAAAATCATGTCTATGTGGTTATATATTCTAAATGGGAAGTCAGATTCATCATTATTGAGAGCCTACAAATTTGATTTAAGTTTTTAGAACCAAATGGAGCTAACATGGGACTCTATTTGACCTGGACTTAAATAGAATGGTAGCTGTGGTGATGGACAGCTCAGATCTCCCTTCAAGAAGGAAGGGCCCATACCTGTAGGGAAGGCGCAACTAGTCGTCTTGGGATATTGACCTCTTTAAGGATTGACTCAGATAAAGAGAGACCCCTGACTAAGATCCTACACACTTCCTGGATGACTAGTATCCAATGACTAGTCAATACTGATTATAAAATCCTCATCCCTTACCTTCCTGGGACAGCTCTGAAAATTACATGTCCAATTTCTTTAAGAGGCTGACTGCTGGGATTATGCTTGAGGGTCCCATGAAACTGTGATAGGCTGTGACTGGGGGTTACACTCAGTTTCCAGAAATAGGCAGGCAAAGAGAAGAATCACTGCTTTGGCAAGTGATTGATCTCTGTTGCTGCACAATGTGACAAAGAGGACACATTTGACATCCAGATGATTCAGTTGGGTCCCTTCTGGACCAAAGTTGCCCTTCCATAATCTTGACAAAGAACAAACAAATGAAGAAAGAAAATAAAAGAAATTACTAGTTGGGCCCTAAGGTTTGTGTAGGGAGAGCAAACACTAGGACCCTGGAGCCTTTGCCCCAAGAAACTGTTCAAAGCAATAGATCTGAAACTGCAATGAATGGACTATGATGGATCTGGGTGTGGTCAGCCTGGGTCCTATTTGGGAATAACGCACTTATTCCCCCAACTGCTGGGATAGCCTAAACTATCAGTCCATCCTCTCTGATGAGAGCACCCACGTTCGTGACTATTAAACACGAGAGTATAAAATCTTCTCTAACAGCGGTTCTCAACATTCCTAATGCTGCAACCCTTTAACACAGTTCTTCATGCTGTGGTGACTCCTAACCATGCAAGTATTTACTACTACTACATAGCTGTAATTTTGCTACTGTTAGGAATCACAATATAAACATCTGATATGCAGGATATCTGATGCATATGCAGTTCCCAAAGGGGTCTTGAGCAAGAGGTTGAGAACTGCTGTTTCGCACAATTGACTGAATCTTTCACTAGGATACCCAGCCACACAGGACAACTTCTTATCTTCCTCCTCCTCCTCTTCCTCCTCCTCCTCTTCCTCCTCTTCTTCCTCCTCCTCCCCTCCTCCTTCTACTCTTCCTCCTCTTTCTCCTCTTCTTCCTCTTCCTCTTCTTCCTCCTCCTCCCCTCCTCCTTCTACTCTTCCTCCTCTTTCTCCTCTTCTTCCTCTTCCTCTTCTTCCTCCTCCTCCCCTCCTCCTTCTACTCTTTCTCCTCTTTCTCCTCTTCTTCCTCCTCCTCTCCCCCCTCCTCCTCTCCTTCCTCCTCCCACTCCTCCTCCTCTCCTCCTCCTTCCCCTCCTCCTCCTCTTTCTCCTCTTCCTCTTCTTCTTCCTCCTCTTCTTCCTCCTCCTCCCCTCCTCCTTCTACTCTTCCTCCTCTTTCTCCTCTTCCTCCTCCTCCTCTTCTTTCTCCTCTTCCTCCTCCTCCTCTTCTTCCTCCTCTTCCTCCTCCTTCTCCCCTCCTCCTCTTCCTCCTCCTTCTGAATCTTATCTAAGGGGTGGGGAACTTCAATGTTCTGTCTTCTAATCTCATCAACCTTTCAGGAAATTTCTTAATGGTTACTTTGCAGGGATCATCAGTACAAGTATTTCCAATCAATCTTATCTCCTACTTTGGCTCATGTTCAACAGGGACTTCATGCCACCCAAAACACCAAAGTCAAGATACTTTAGGAGGAAAAGAGCTAGTGGCTGCCCATCACTCTCACAGTTGAATATACTCAACAAATATCTTAAATACAAACATTTATATTTAAACCTTATTAAGAGTCAAGCTTACTTCCCTCAGTCTTCTCACCACATGCAGGCGATTCTAATTACAGGAGCCTCTACCACTGGGTAGAATGGTAGGGCTATTCCTAAAGTAGTGATGTAGGTCACAGGATGCTGGTAGTCCTGTAGAGAGTTCTGGGTCTGGTGAGCCTGGATTCTACTACTCTTATTACACAAGTGCTTGAAACTTTATTAATTTCATTCTTGTAACATAAGATTAAGTTGCTTTCGTTCAAATCACAGACTAAGAATCTGTTACTATACGGGTTGATCGCAGTGAAGTTCAATTCTTGCCCTCTGGTCCTACCAGCCCCTCAACCACTGAAAGCAGACTCTGAGGAGATTAACCTACATTCAAGATATGCACACATCTATATCACTTTGAGGTTAATGTAATCAAAAAGAAACTTAGGCTGTGGCAGTCATTTTAATACTCTGTGTCTGTTCTCTCTAGGTCAATCTAAATGTAATATTTTTGACATTAGGTTCTCTGTTGGTATTGCACATATCTTTATTTTTATAACAAACACTAGAACATCTTTTTTAACAAGAAAAAATAAACATGCAAAATGAAAGCTGGATTGGTGTTTGGTCTTAGATCTCAAAAGAGAATGGGATTTAACAGACTATGGTCAATTAATAAAGGTTCAACAAAAGCACAGGCGCTTCCCGTGTCAAGAAAGCACAGGGGGTTGGCGTTATTAGCAACCTGATATATTTTCTTATAGTCAGATATTTTGGTTGTTCTACAGAAAAATGAGATTAAAGAGAGAAGAGGGAACTAGCCTTTGGGGAACGGCAATCAGGCTCCTTAGTACTACATTAGATAAGATTCTGAAAGATCCTCTGCACACTGGTGATATGGCATTCAGAGTTCTATGGAAAGAGCCTTGACCCAGGCTGTTTACCACAGGTAGAAATAATCACATCACTGTAACTCATGTGTGGAAGGTAGGTCAGGGAGGGCTTTGAAAGCTCAAAATGCTTCTATTTGACAGACTCAAGGCAACACTATTTTATCAAGTTCTGGCCACATAGGTAAAGTGTTGTTGTCTATGAGTCCCTCATTAATAAGATTCTCTTTCTCCTTTCTACCAACATGGTCAGCTCAGTGGGACCTGTTCCTTCTCTAGCTCAGAGCACAGAATGCTGCCCTGCTGTGCCCGTGCCTGGTCATACCTGCAAATGTTCACAGCCACATGCAGAAGGAAGGGATGTGAAGTTGAGAGCAAACCTCAGGGCTAGAGGGAAGTGCCTTTGTCTGTTTCATCTGGAAGTTGGTTTCTAGTCCTGAAGGAAAGCGAGAAAAAGCAGCGCAATGGTGGGGAGACAGTAATTTCTCCAGGCCTGGAAGCCTTCGTCTGGGAGATGCTGACTTGGAGGTTTGGTAGTGCTCGCACTGACATTCACATACGGCATAACAGACCTGAACTGATAGATGGAATTAGTTTCTGTTTTGACTTTGCCTTCAAAGACCAAACACTCCCTTTTGCTTGTTAAATGAAGGCCAAAAAGACTTAATGTCTGGGGACACTTGCAAATCACCTAGAATTCGTAACTAGTGACAGGAAACAGCACTTAATTACCTGAAAGCTGTTGCTTAGAAATAATCTAGGGACCCTGGGGGCTTAAGTATTTTTTTGTCCATACAACTTCAAAGAATAAGCATAAAGCTGAATGTTTTGGACATGGACAGATATTTGATTTCATGTTGGAGACAGAGGAGGCAAGATTAAACAAGGGAGCAAGAGATGCCATATAGGCAGGAAGGAAGAGAACACAGAATATGGCAGACCAAGGTGAGGGTTAGGTAAGGGAGCACCTGGTGAAATGGCCTACCCATAAGGCCGTGGAAGAGGAGTGTGGAGGCAGCTCCTCCATGTGATGTCTGATTGTGTTAGTCAGCACTCAGATGGTGACAAAATGTTTAAAAAAGACAATAGACAAGGAGAAAAGACTTATTTCTGGGTCATTATTTCAGAGGATTCAGCCCATAGACACTTGGTTCTGCCGTTTTGAAGCTGCACTAAGATGGTGTGAAAAATCTGATGGAATTTTCCCTGGTGGCCAGAAAGTAAACAGACAGATAGCAGGGACCCTGTATTCTCTTCAGGGGAATGGCCTGAGACTGAATTCTTTTCAAAAAGGCCTCACTTCTTTAAGGGTTCATCCCTTCTCACTAGCACTACATACTGGGTAACCAAGCCAAGCCCTACAAGCACTCATATGCATTAACCCTTTTAGGCAAACACACACACACACACACACACACACACACACACACACACACACACACAGAGAGAGAGAGAGAGAGAGAGAGAGAGAATAAAAATAAAACCCCTCAAAAATGGGTTAATTTATAGATGACTATGACTTGCCAAAAATTAAAGTAAGAGAGATAAACAATTAAAAAAAAAAACCAACAACCACAAATAGGAAAAATGAAACAGTAATTAAAAACATCCCAACTAAAATTAAATCCAAGCCCAGATGGGTTTGCTGGTGAGTTTTACCAGATCATCAAAGAAGAACTAACGCCAGTGCCTCTCAAATTGCTCCATAAGATAGAAAAAGGAAGGACACTGCCATATTGATCCTATGAAGCTCATATTACCTCAATAACAACATAGTAAAAAAGAAAATTACAGAGTAATTTACCCAATGAACTTGTGTGCAAAAATTCTCCAAGAAATACCTGCCAATAAACTTAAGAACACATCAAAAAGATTGTCCACCATGATCCAATTGGCTTTGCCCCAGAGATGCAGAGGTAGTTAAATATACATAGATCAATAAGTGTTATACATTACACAAATGGATCCAAGGACAGAAATCGCATGGTCTCTCTCCACAGACACAGCTTTTGACAAAATCCAATATTATCTCGTGTTAAAAATCCTGAGGAAACCTGATATAGAAAAAAACCCATATCTCAATAAATAATAAAGTTATTATATGACAGACCTACAGCCAAACATTATATTAAATGGGAGGAAATCTCAAAGCATCCCCGCTAAAATTAGGGACAGGACAAGGATGTCTACTTTCTCCACTCTTGTTCAATACAGTACAGCATAGCTTAGAGCAGGCATAGAAGGGTTGCAAACAGGAAGGAGTCGAACTGTCTCGTTTGCAATGGGATGACGTTGCAACTAATAGATCCCAAGGACTCCATGAGAAAACTTTTAAACCAGTTAACCACGTTCAGCAAAGTGGCAGGAAACAAAATTAACACAAAAGGTCACTAGCCTTTCTCTACGCCAGGAGTAAACAACAAACTGAGAAACAGCCCCATTCCCAATAGTCTAAAAAGAATGTGCCTTGGGATAAACCTAGCCAAGAACGCCAAAGACCTCTATGATGAAAAAAATTTTTAATTCCCAAGAAAGAAATTGAGGAAGATGCTTGAAGGTGGAAAGGCCTCTTGTGGTCTGGAAGACACACTGTTTCAAAAAGGGCCATCTCACGGAAGTCAATTTATATATTAAATGCAACCTCAATGAAAACACTAGTGATGTAACACCAGAAACAGAAAAAAAAAATCTTAAAATTCTCGTGGAAGAACAAGAGACTCGACATAGACAAAGTAATCCTTGGCAAAAAGAACATTGCTGGAAGTAACACCAAACCTGATCTTATTATAGTACAGAGCTACGATAATTAAAACAGTATGGTACTGTCACAAAAACAGACTCATTGATCAATGGGGTAGCATAGAGGACCCAGTGACAAGGCCACACTGCTAGATCCATCTAATGTTGGACAAAGAGGCCAAAAGATGGAAGAGAAGATCGAATCTTCATCAGATGATGCTGGGGGACCTGTGTGCCTCCTCCGTGTAGAAGAATGAAACTAAATTCTCATCTCTCATCCTCAACAAAAACTAACTGCCATTAGATCAAAGACCTCAACATAGGCCGGAAACTCTGAAATTTCCAGAAGAAAACCTATGAAGTATACTTCAAGATAAAAATGTAGAAAAAAAAAAGACACCGCCAGAACCTGAAGGGATCTACTGGATAAACAGTTCTCTGCACCCAAATCCCGTGGGAGGGAGAGCTAAACCTTCAAAGAGGCAGACACGCCTGGGAAACCAGAAGAGACTGCACTCTGCACACATCTCGGATGCCAGAGGAAAACACCAAACGCCATCTGGAACCCTGGTGCACGGAAGCTCCCGGAAACGGCGGCGCAGATCTTCCTGGTTGCTGCCGAAGCAGAGAGCTCGTGGGCAGCACCCCGCGAGCGAACTTGAGCATCGGGACCACAGGTAAGACCAACTTTTCTGCTGCAAGAGACCTGCCTGGTGAACTCGGGACACACAGAGGCAGAATTCCTCTAGGACCAGGCACTTCCTGAGTTTACCGGGAGATCCCGGCCCGAAGCACCTCTCTGCTCCCAGACCCCGTGGGAGAGAGACCCCACTGCCTGGTCAGGTGGGCACTCCTGAGGCTGCAGAGCGGAAGAGACCACCAACACTGCCCACCCCTGCCCACATCCCTGGCCCAAGAGGAAACTGTATAAGGCCTCTGGGTTCCCGTGGAGGAGGGCCCAAGAGCAGCAGGACCGCTGCGTCTGAGACACCGCCAGAACCTGAAGGGATCTACCGGATAAACAGTTCTCTGCACTCAAATCCTGTGGGAGGGAGAGCTAAACCTTCAGAGAGGAAGACACGCCTGGGAAACCAGAAGAGACTGCACTCTGCACACATCTCGGACGCCAGAGGAAAACACCAAACGCCATCTGGAACCCTGGTGCACGGAAGCTCCCGGAAACGGCGGCGCAGATCTTCCTGGTTGCTGCCAAAGCAGAGAGCTCGTGGGCAGCACCCCGAGAGCGAACTTGAGCCTCGGGACCACAGGTAAGACTTTTTAGAATTTAATGAAAATGAAGGTACAACACACCCAAACTTATGGGACACAATGAAAGCTGTGCTAAGAGGAAAACTCATAGCTCTGAGTGCCTGCAGAAAGAAACAGGAAAGAGCATATGTCAGCAGCTTGACAGCACACCTAAAATCTCTAGAACAAAAAGAAGCAAATACACCCAGGAGGAGTAGAAGGCAGGAAATAATCAAACTCAGAGCGGAAATCAACCAAGTAGAAACAAAAAGGACCATAGAAAGAATCAACAAAACCAAAAGTTGGTTCTTTGAGAAAATCAACAAGATAGATAAACCCTTAGCCAGACTAACGAGAGGACACAGAGAGTGCGTCCAAATTAACAAAATCAGAAATGAAAAGGGAGACATAACTACAGATTCAGAGGAAATTCAAAAAATCATCAGATCTTACTATAAAAGCCTATATTCAACAAAACTTGAAAATCTGCAGGAAATGGACAATTTCCTAGACAGATACCAGGTATCGAAGTTAAATCAGGAACAGATAAACCATTTAAACAACCTCATAACTCCTAAGGAAATAGAAGCAGTCATTAAAGGTCTCCCAACCAAAAAGAGCCCAGGTCCAGACGGGTTTAGTGCAGAATTCTATCAGACCTTCATAGAAGACCTCATACCAATATTATCCAAACTATTCCACAAAATTGAAACAGATGGAGCACTACCGAATTCCTTCTATGAAGCCACAATTACTCTTATACCTAAAGCACACAAAGACCCAACAAAGAAAGAGAACTTCAGACCAATTTCCCTTATGAATATCGACGCAAAAATACTCAATAAAATTCTGGCAAACCGAATCCAAGAGCACATCAAAACAATCATCCACCATGATCAAGTAGGCTTCATCCCAGGCATGCAGGGATGGTTTAGTATATGGAAAACCATCAACGTGATACATTATATAAACAAACTGAAAGAACAAAACCACATGATCATTTCATTAGATGCTGAGAAAGCATTTGACAAAATTCAACACCCCTTCATGATAAAAGTCCTGGAAAGAATAGGAATTCAAGGCCCATACCTAAACATAGTAAAAGCCATATACAGCAAACCAGTAGCTAATATTAAACTAAATGGAGAGAAACTTGAAGCAATCCCACTAAAATCAGGGACTAGACAAGGCTGCCCACTCTCTCCCTACTTATTCAATATAGTTCTTGAAGTTCTAGCCAGAGCAATCAGACAACAAAAGGAGGTCAGGGGGATACAGATCGGAAAAGAAGAAGTCAAAATATCACTATTTGCAGATGATATGATAGTTTATTTAAGTGATCCCAAAAGTTCCACCAGAGAACTACTAAAGCTGATAAACAACTTCAGCAAAGTGGCTGGGTATAAAATGAACTCAAATAAATCAGTAGCCTTCCTCTACACAAAAGAGAAACAAGCCGAGAAAGAAATTAGGGAAACGACACCCTTCATAATAGACCCAAATAATATAAAGTACCTCGGAGTGACTTTAACCAAGCAAGTAAAAGATTTGTACAATAAGAACTTCAAGACACTGAAGAAAGAAATTGAAGAAGACCTCAGAAGATGGAAAGATCTCCCATGCTCATGGATTGGCAGGATTAATATAGTAAAAAATGGCCATTTTACCAAAAGCGATCTACAGATTCAATGCAATCCCCATCAAAATACCAATCCAATTCTTCAAAGACTTAGACAGAACAATTTGCAAATTCATCTGGAATAACAAAAAACTCAGGATAGCTAAAACTATCCTCAACAATAAAAGGACTTCAGGGGGAATCACTATCCCTGAACTCAAGCAGTATTACAGAGCAATAGTGATAAAAACTGCATGGTATTGGTACAGAGAGAGACAGATAGACCAATGGAATAGAATTGAAGACCCAGAAATGAACCCACACACCTATGGGCACTTGATTTTTGACAAAGGAGCCAAAACCATCAAATGGAAAAAAGATAGCATTTTCAGCAAATGGTGCTGGTTCAACTGGAGGGCAACATGTAGAAGAATGCAGATCGATCCATGCTTATCACCCTGTACAAAGTTTAAGTACAAGTGGATCAAGGACCTCCACATCAAACCAGATACACTCAAACTAATAGAAGAAAAACTAGGGCAGCATCTCGAATACATGGGCACTGGAAAAAATTTCCTGAACAAAACACCAATGGCTTATGCTCTAAGATCAAGAATCGACAAATGGGATCTCATAAAACTGCAAAGCTTCTGTAAGGCAAAGGACACTGTGGTTAGGACAAAACGGCAACCAACAGATTGGGAAAAGATCTTTACCAATCCTACAACAGATAGAGGCCTTATATCCAAAATATACAAAGAACTCAAGAAGTTAGACTGCAGGGAGACAAATAACCCTATTAAAAAATGGGGTTCAGAGCTAAACAAAGAATTCACAGCTGAGGAATGCCGAATGGCTGAGAAACACCTAAAGAAATGTTCAACATCTTTAGTCATAAGGGAAATGCAAATCAAAACAACCCTGAGATTTCACCTCACACCAGTGAGAATGGCTAAGATCAAAAACTCAGGTGACAGCAGATGCTGGCGAGGATGTGGAGAAAGAGGGACACTCCTCTATTGTTGGTGGGATTGTAGACTGGTACAACCATTCTGGAAATCAGTCTGGAGGTTCCTCAGAAAATTGGACATTGAACTGCCTGAGGATCCAGCTATACCTCTCTTGGGCATATACCCACAAGATGCCCCAACATATAAAAAACACACATGCTCCACTATGTTCATCGCAGCCTTATTTATAATAGCCAGAAGCTGGAAAGAACCCAGATGCCCTTCAACAGAGGAATGGATACAGAAAATGTGGTACATCTACACAATGGAATATTACTCAGCTATCAAAAACAATGACTTTATGAAATTTGTAGGCAAATGGTTGGAACTGGAAAATATCATCCTGAGTGAGCTAACCCAATCACAGAAAGACACACATGGTATGCACTCATTGATAAGTGGCTATTAGCCCAAATGCTTGAATTACCCTAGATGCCTAGAACAAATGAAACTCAAGACGGATGATCAAAATGTGAATGCTTCACTCCTTCTTTAAAAGGGGAACAAGAATACCCTTGGCAGGGAATAGAGAGGCAAAGATTAAAACAGAGACTGAAGGAACACCCATTCAGAGCCTGCCCCACATGTGGCCCATACATATACAGCAATCCAATTAGACAAGATGGATGAAGCAAAGAAGTGCAGACCGACAGGAGCCGGATGTAGATCGCTCCTGAGAGACACAGCCAGAATACAGCAAATACAGAGGCGAATGCCAGCAGCAAACCACTGAACTGAGAATAGGACCCCCGTTGAAGGAATCAGAGAAAGAACTGGAAGAGCTTGGAAGGGGCTCGAGACCCCATATGTACAACAATACCAAGCAACCAGAGCTTCCAGGGACTAAGCCACTACCTAAAGACTATACATGGACTGACCCTGGACTCTGACCTCATAGGTAGCAATGAATATCCTAGTAAGAGCACCAGTGGAAGGGGAAGCCCTGGGTCCTGCTAAGACTGAACCCCCAGTGAACTAGATTGTTCGGGGGAGGGCGGCAATGGGGGGAGGGTGGGGAAGGGAACACCCATAAGGAAGGGGAGGGGGGAGGGGGAGGTTTGCCTGGAAACCGGGAAAGGGAATAACACTCGAAATGTATATAAGAAATACTCGTTAATAAAAAAAAAAAAGATAAAAATGTAAGCAAGAACTCCTTAAACAGAACCCCAACTGCTCAGGAAGACCAATAATCAACCAATGGGGTCCTGTGAAGTTAAAAAGTTTTGCTAAAGCAAAGGAAACTGTTGATCAAATGAAGAAACACCCTCCAGAATGGGAGGAAATCTTTGCCAGTTATGAATCTGACAAAGTATTAGCAGCTAGAATATTCATGGAACTTAAAGAAAATTAATATAAAAATAACCCAAACCACCACTCTCCCCAAAAACAGGGCCATGGAACTAAAAAGTCCCCAAAATAAGAAATGCAAACAACTAACGAGCATTTTAAAACTTGTTCAACATCATTGGTCATCAGGGAAATGAAAATTAAAACTGCCTTGAGATTCCATCCCTTTCCAGTCAGAATGGTTATCATAAAGAAAGCAAGTAATGTCCGCCGCCCCATCCTTCTTCCCCTGCGCTTCCTGCGAGGCGTTTGCTATCTGTTTTGAAGCATCATGGCTGCCCTCCAGCCCTGGTGAAGCCCAAGATCATCAAAAAGAGGACCAAGACGTTCATCTGGCACCAGTCAGACCAATATGTCAACATTAGGTGAAACCGGCGGAAACCCAGAGGTATCAAAAACAAGGTACGGAGAAGATTCAAGAGCCGGATCCTGATGCCCGACATTGGTTATGGGAGCAACAAGAAAACCAAGCACACGCTGTCTAGCAGCTTCCGGTTCACGATGTCAAGGAACAGGAAGTGCTGCTGGTGAGAGTGCTCGCGATGTCTCCTCTAAGACCCGAAAAGCCATAGAAGAAAGGGCCGCACAGCTGGCCATCAGAGTCACCAATCCCAACGTCAGGCTCGTCTGCCGATATGCTCACAGTGTAGAGCAAAAAAAATCCACGGATCAAACTCCAACTTCTTTTTACCAAGTAGTTACCCATCATTTTGTGAAGCCTCCTGCTTCATCAATGAAGCAGACTGGTGGCAAGCAATGTCTAACGTTTTGAAAATCCTTCCTTGGGCTTATGCTGCTTACTTGGTAAACTTTAGACAAAGACTCTTGGAGCCTTAAGAGAGTAACTTTGCTAGTGCCGTGACGTGTTATGTCAGTCAAACACATTTGTGGTTTTTTTTTTTTTTTCTGCAATGTCAAAATAACAATAAATTCACAAGGCATGATGGTTTCCTTGGAAACAAATTGTCAAGCATTCCCTTTTACCTTCATAGCCAAACTCTATGCAGGTTCTTTATTCAGGCTTAATCACCAATACTAACTTTCAAGCCATACAAACACATCACACACTAAATGTGTCTGTACAACTATATCATATACCTTTTAGAGAATTGATACGAAGGCTCCAGAAGGCTTCGAGGGATTTCTTTTTTTTTTTCTTTTTTTTTCCACTTTTTTTTTTATTAACTTGAGTATTTCTTATAACTTCGAGGGATTTCTAAGCAGCCTGAGGAACAAAGAAGCTGAAAAGATAGGCCAAGAGTGTCTCTCCAGGCATCAAGTAACTGCTAGAAGCCCAATTGGAGTCACTGGCGACTGGAGGGTCAGAGTTGAGTGTGTAAACGTGAGGTTCAGTGGAGGCTGAAGAGGCAAGGACCAGGACCAGGTCCAAGTGGATGAGTGGGATGATGCATAGACAATAGATCCCGACAAACAAATGGGCAGACAGATGGTGGTAATCAACCCTTGGACCATGGCCAAATTGAAGCCCCTGGGAAAGGAGCTCTCCCTTTATTGGTCCCTTGACACATGCCCAAGAGCATTGGGTGTCCTCCTCTTTATGGGGCCTACCCTTTTCTTAAAAGGTCTGGTGTGTCCAAAACGGTTTTGGGCCTGGCATTCCTAATATAGTTTTAGTATCTCCATGTGCTCCTGTAATCCCAATTGGCTTTGAAAACTCCATCGATTGGCGGCCTCTCTACATGTAGGAACAAGTGATTTACTTGCCTGAGCCTTGAAAGTGGTTTGGAACAGATGTTGTTTATAGCGTCTATCCAGGTGTGGGGTCATCATCCACTCTCAAAACTCAGATGCTGCTCGTAGAGTGGAGCCTCACAGCAAGACACAGCCTGAAAACCCACAGTTTTGTACACAATATGTAGGAACTTAGGGCCAGGCACAGCCAGGTCTTAATACTTGGCCTATTATTTTTATATCTCTCGTTTTCATTGTCTCCCTATGTTTATATGCATATGATACTGTAGATGATATATAGTATCATTCCTTATCTTACAACCGAAGAGTCTGGGATTTAAAAGCTCAAACAACACCCACGATCGCATAGTTAGGAACCCACACTGCCTGATACAGAGCCACCCACCCTGGGCCGCCTGCAAGCAGTAACCACACAGCTCTTCTGTCTAGAGTTCCCAGGGAAAGTGGCTCTCACCCTCCCCCTGCTGCCTGGGAAGATGCACGGAAATCGTTCAGTACCATCCAGCCTCTTAGATTTGCTATGCCATCCACATCCTACTTTCAGAAGCCTTCCTAATGACATCATCCTGAGCCGAGGGCGAGCAGATTTATCTCTGCACCTGTGGGCTCCCTCCTGCGTGGAAAACTCTGTCTGATGAATGGTGTCTTTGGTCCTTCCGTGCCTGGGGCCAAAGGAGCCCCTTCTGTTGATTAGACAGGAATGATAAGTTGCTTGGCTTTTTCCCCAGCCTGCAGGCACCAGCAACCATTTCTTACACCTAATTGGAGCCTGTAGCAAAACAGCCCAGACACTCCAAGGCCACACAGAGTCCTGCTTTGCCAAGTGATGAGACTCCCGCTGACCTGCTTCCTCATTGTTTTCAAATTAAGGGGTACTTTAGGGACAACTGAAATTCCCCCAAGTGTGTGTGTAAGTGATGCTGGCAGCTTCTCCCAAAGCGCTCTGGCTCCTAGAACAACCACCTTACCTCAGACTTTCCACCCAGGGGGCCCAGTACTTTTCTGAGCTCATGGTGTGCACGCCTGCCAGCCTCTTGTCTGTTAGGGAATGCTTCCTACCCCAGAAGAGCTGCTGCCTCTGCCCCAGGTTGACCTGTGAGGAAAGAGAAGAAACAAGTACTGGGAATGAGCCTGGTCAGAGGCTGTAATGTAGGCCAGTCTGCCAGAGAGGACTGGCCAAGGGTGTACAACATCTTTAGGGTCTTGCCTGTCTTCGATGATCATATTCACACCCTGAAAGGAACAGCAACGTAACACCAAGCAAGGCCTATGAAGCCTGGGTGGGCTTCATAGCATGAAGTCATATGAGTCATAGCAGAGAGGAGACTGACTCTGGGTCTGAGGTTGCCAGGCTGTGACTCTGTCTTCCAAGGCTGGCTCTATAGCAGAATCATTGTCTGTATGGATTCTGCCATGTTCCCTGTTGTGAAGCAGTGCTGGTGGACTATCACTTGAGAAGGTCATGGGAGGCTCCTGAACTGTGTGAATTTGCTTAAAGACAGAGCTGAAGAAGGCTTATGTACTATTCTATTTCCATCTTGAGACAACCATAGCAGGCATGAGGACACAGTGCAGTAGGGGTGCTTGTCCGGCACGCTCATGGCCAGCACCACATAAAACAGGATGGTACGTACCTGTGATCCCAGCACTGGGAGGCAGAAGAGGAGGATTGAGAAGTCAGGATCATCCTTAACTACACATTGTTTGAAACAGGCAAACTTAAAACATAATAACTATAATTATCTAGTATTATCCAGGTCCTTTCCCTTAATGGTGTTTTAGGGTCAGGAGGGACTGAGTCAACCTTCTCCATTCCTTTCTGACCATCAGTTTTATTATCTTTTCTTTACTGTCCAATATTTCTCTTCTGGTCTCATCCAGGCTCACTGAACTTGATCTCCTCCCAAAGCTGTAACCTTGGCTAACCCTCCTCATCGTGAGTTTTTTTCCCTTCCAAGCTCCCATTAGTTTTATTGGTTGGGCATTCTCATGAGGGTCTATTTTCTCCTTGAACTGGATCCTCCTTCAGTTTTAGGGTCACACAGTTTCTCCTCATTTGCCTCATGTTGCTCTGACCAGTGGTTCTCTCTGCTTAGGGAACATCACTTCCCTGGGAGCACTGACTTAAATGGCAGCTCTTCTGTGATCCTCCCTCTCCTCCTCTGGCAATTTCTTATAGGATCGTCAGCTCAGTGGTTTCTAAGGCAGCCTCTGCAAACCTGACTGAGTAGCTGGGCAGTGAGGGTTCTGTTGTAGGCTTTCAAGTCCTCTGAGTTTCCTTATTTCCCATGAGTGATAAATTATTTTCTCCTGGTTTGTGTTATAGAATCAGTGTCCCATGTCCACGCTCACATGGATGGGGTGATACTTTTACTATTCATCCAAATATAGCCAATACGTTACTTTCTGTTTGTACTCACACACATCCATGAAAGCTTACGTGCTTGTCTGTCTTGTTCTGTGCCAAGTTTCCTTTCCTTCTAATTCCTCGTGGATCTAGGCGGTATCAGCAAGAAACCAGGACCAAGAGAGAGAAAAAGGAGACCAACTATGAGACATCAGAATGGTGAGCCAAGATTGTCATGACAAATCACACGGAGTTGATATACCCATCAAACCACAACAAGCAGAAGCTTGGCAGTCTGAGGAAGCTCTGAGTAATGTGTGGTGAGCTGGGATGTGGGTACATGGACAGACGAAAGAGGCCAACAACTGAAGTGAAAGCCCAGAAGCAGCCTTCTAAGGCCACACCTCCATTCCCACCAGAAGTGCACGTCTGAGTGTCTCTCAGAGACTTCCAACCTAACTAGTACCTCATTCTCACACTCAGCCATCTCCCCCACCTCCACATTCTTCAAACATCAGCCACTTCCGAGCCTTTCAAGTTGGAACTCTCTTAGGTGACCTTTGACCCCCCCACACCCATTACTCATAGTGAATGAATCTTCTTTTCATTAAGTCAATGGTAAAGATGTCTCTGCTCAGTCCTCTGCTTGATTTAAGACCTCACAGCATTCACTCACTATGCCACTGCCACTTCTTAACCAGGAGCACAGTGGTGTCCTTTTCCCCACAGATAGCCTGCACATTGCCTCTAGAGGTGTTCCTAGCTCTTATTTTCATGAACTACCTCAAGAAACAAGGAAATATACAAAATAACACTATATTCACATATATACCATATAGACTGCTTCAGAAAAAATAAGGACATTATATGGTATGACAAAATGTCAAAAAAACAAAGAAGTACACCATTGAAGTCTCCTTTTCTTTTTTAAAGATCTATTTATTTTATATGAACACACTATAGCTGTCTTCAGATACACCAGGAGAGGGCATCAGATCCCATTACAGATGGTTGTGAGCCACCATGTGGTTGCTGGGATTTGAACTCAGGACCTCTGGAAGAGCAGTTGGTGCTCTTAACCACTGAGCCATCTCTCCAGCACTACTGAAGCCTCCTATGACTCACCACATCTCCCTATGGAGGCTTCTTTATCCTGAATTTGATGTTCATCTTTCCAAAGAAACTTGTCCTGAACACATGTATCAAAAACAGTGACATCTTCTTGAGATTTATACCTAAAAATATTAAATCTATGTAGCTCGGTTTTCCTTGACTGTAACTGCTGTAGAAGCTCCCATGGTAGGAACATCCCATGGTTTACTTCAATATTCTTCATTTAAGTCAATCCCAATTTTTCAGTTTTGAGTGTGAGCTGTTTCCGAAATCTATCCTTTGATGCGTATGAGAATCTTCAAGGGATAAACTGGATAAAATTGAAAAGTTTGAAAGTAGGCATATATTTACATGAAGTTTTCTCCAAATGTCTTCTACAAAATTAACCAACCTCTACACCAACATCTTCATTCTCCAAAGTAACCAATGAAAAAGTCTAAAAGCCCCAAGAGTTAGAAATATGGTAACCCAGGATCTCATAGTTGTTTTAATTTGCATTACTCTTATTTATTTCACATTCTTATTTCCTTCCGGGTCTGCTTCTGGTTTACAATCCTTTGACAATTTTCTTATTTGATATTAACTTTGTGTCATGCTGATTTTAAGGGTTTTGTTAACATAACATCTTTATTAACTATTTGAGAACTTCATATAACGTCTTTTGACCATATCCACCTTTCCTCTAGCTTCTCACAGAGCCACCTCTCATCATCCAGTCTCCTCTAGACCACACCTGCCTTCAATAACCCATGAAGTCCAACATATGCTGCCCATGAACTCATGGCTGTGGCACCATCAACCCACCAAGGACCACAAGCCTAAAGGAAACGGAGTCTTCCTCTCCCTAGGAAGCTCTCAACAGTTGGTGAATCCTCAATTAGAGATGGTGGAGGCTTGTGAAACCCTCTACATTCCAGAGTGTTGACCGGCTCAATCTTAGGCAGACAACAGCAGCTTTTGTGAGTTTGTGAGTTTATCCCTTAGTCCTACCAGGTCCGGAAGACATGTTTCACTCTGCTCCTCCCCTACCTCTGGCTTTTTCAATCTCTCCACCCTTTCTCATGAAATGGCTCCTGAGCCTGGTGGGGAGAAGGTATCATCCAGATGTCCTATTTATGCCTGAGGCTTCCATAGATCCTTTGTCTCTGCACTCTGACCCGCTGCCACTTTGTAAGATTGTTTTTATTAATGTGCTGGATATTTTTCCTTTTCTACTGTGAACTTCAGTTATCTTTTCCCAGTCAGTGGCTTGCATTTTCATTTTGACAACATTAAAATTTAAAGATATACAGGGCATAATAACAACAAAGCTTTAGAAACAATCATTTCCTTTGCAGTTGTCTCTCCCATGACTTATGGGATCTTTATTTATGTTGAGATTATAAATATATTCCTATGCCTTTTGTTGCACTAAGGTTGTGAAACTGAGTACAGCTGATGAAATAGCTGGAGGTGGTCAACAAGCAGCCCATTCAGTGAAATTAACAAAACACTCAACTGTGCATAGAAATCACCAGCCTTTTCTACCAAATTATCTGCCCTTGAGAAAGTCAGCAGACTTCTCCTTAGCACACACAATGTCCCTGTGGTTGTCAGGAGTTGTGTGAGAAATCCCAGATAAATGTTAAGAGGGTTGTTACTCCCATAACCTGCCACCAGCTGCTGTGGTGGTTGGTTCTTCCTTTGTGTCATTGTCTAACCTCCATTTGTAAACCTCCCAGCTGTGGTTAAACTCTCTTCCATCCCTGGACTATGGTGCATTGTGCTAAGCTGGCTGAGTCAGCTGCAACATAGGAAAACTGCTTAGAGCTTTGGATCTGCACTGGCTTCTTTTGTTTGTAAAAGTGGGGTCTGCAGAGCCCCTGTTAGGGAGATAGCTCAGGAGAAGGGAAGTACATACGGGTCCACCATGACGCTCCGGATTCCTCAGAGGGAGATAGGGGGAAAGGAGACAGGGGTGATCCCTTGTCTCTCCATGACATTCCCAGCATTCAGAGGTTTTCCAGAGTCCTCAGAGCCCACGCAGTCTCAGCAAATTGGAAATAAGAAAAAAAAAAAGTATGTTTTGAACCGAATTTCAGCTTTGGTTTTCCTTCTGTGATACATTTTCTTTCCTCCATGCTACCTGTCTCTCCTTAGCCTGCTTACCAAAGCCTGTACTCCTCAGAGCATCTGACATGTGACAATTGTGGCCATAATAGCATAAAGTATAAAGGTGCTATTGTGCTGGCTAGGTTTATGTCAACTTGACACAAACTAGAATCATATGGGAACCTTAACTGAGACAATGTCCCCACCAGATTGGCCTTTGGGCAAACCTATGGTGCATTTTCTTAGTGAGCGATTGATGTGGGAGGGCCCGGCCCATTGAGAGTGGTGTCATCCCTGGGCAGGCAATCCTGAGATGTGTAAGAAAGCAGTAAGCACCGGTCCTCCAGGCCCTCTATTCTGTTCTTGTCTCCAGGTCCTGCCTTGAGCTCCTGCCCTCACTTCCCTTGGTGATGAGCTGTTACTAAAAGAGCAAGCCGAAACAAACGATTTACTCCTCCAGCTGTTGGAAACACTACCCAAGACAGACATCCGCATGCTGAATGCTCTACATGGAGAAAGATTTCAAAGATGCAGAAACGCAGAGAAGGGGGAGTCGCATTCATGGGAATACTGACTACAGCAGATTCCTATCAAGGTAGAGCTCACACCTAAATGACACTGATTTTATAGGGTGTGTCCCACACTCAGAGAACTGGAATGCTTGAGGGGAAAGTCACACACACAGATGCCTCAGCCCCAACCTGAAAGACCTGCTCTCTCTCTTTCTCTCTCTCTCTCTCTCTCTCTCTCTCTCTCTCTCTCTCTCTCTCTCCCTCTCTGTGTGTGTGTGTGTTTCTATGTGTGTATTCTTTTTTTTCTAAAATCATCAGAGTTGAATTATGACTTACCTTATAATATGAATATTAATGGGATTCCTATTTAATATTTTAAAGTTTGAAAACAGTCAAAGTTGCTTCAGGAATGCGGTGGAGAATATATGGGGTTTAGGAGCCATTGCTCCATTCACACAATGAACAATAAGGACAGCAAATAGAAAACCCAGATGTTGGGGTTGGGGATTTAGCTCAGTGGTAGAGCACTTGCCTAGGAAGCGCAAGGCCCTGGGTTCGATCCCAGCTCCGAAGAAAAGAACCAAAAAAAAAAAAAAAAAAAGAAAACCCAGATGCTCTTCTCAGATCTTTCAAAAAAAAGTGGAACCTTGCAGTGGACCCAGATTTCTTTTTCCCTGTGGACCCTCCCAGCCCTCTCTTCTCATTCTTTTGTGGCAGCAGCTAAAACCTAGGGACACTTTACCTGGGACCCCCCAGCAGCCACATTGCTCTGTAGCAGACTGCTTGCAGGATCCTCTCCTCCCACCCCTACCTCCATTCCCAGGGATTTTGTCAAGTCTTGGTGTGATCCCGGCTTCCTTCCTTCATGGACCTTTCAGCCCTTCCTCAAAAGAAGAGAAGTTATAAGACAAACTCACCAAATCAGAGACAACCAGGTAGAAGGAGAAAATCTGAACTTGACTGTGGCAGGAAAACCACAAGCAGAAACTTTTTATATGGGAGCTACAACTGGTGAATTATTATAGATTGGGTGTGGATAAAATGAAAGTTAAAAACTTAAGAAGGACACAGGGGCTACATTTTTGTGAATTTCACCCCCCAGGATTCCTACCAGGTTCTCATCTGAAAGATCAGAGAAAGCTGTCATTGGGCTTCTGGCCAGGAGAGATGCGAGAAGGAATGCGTGCTAAAGAACATCAGGACGTTATGTCCTTCAGAACAAAGCCTGCTCTAAGGAGAAACTATGTCAGTGCAGCCTCACCAACTGGAATTTTACCGTAGTCTGCCCTACCAGTGAGAAAGGAAATATTCAACTCTACCTGACTTTAGTCTTCAACATGAGGGAAGGGAAAGAAAACTGCCAGCCTTCCATAGCACAAGAAACACCATCACAGTCCTCTCCAGCCTTTCACTTGAAGGAAGAGAGTGCCCATCTTCAGTCTACTGTACCCTTGTTACCCTAATACAAGTAAAACAATAATAGCAAATCTTGATACATTGAGTGAAGCCTACAGAGACATGGGCTCACCCTAAGTAAGTCCATAGTCCAAGAAGGTGTAACAATTAATTAATTAATCAATTTAGGTTTCTCCTGACAGGGTTTCTCTGTGTAACAGAGCCCTGGCTGTCCTGGACTTGCCTTGTAGACCAGGATGACCTCTAATTCCCAGAGGATCAGCCTTTTCTCCACTGTGCTGAGATTAAATGCCCCACAACAATTCTTAGATATATTTCTTTCTTTCTTTCTTTCTTTTTTTTCTGGAGCTGAGGACCGAAACCAGGGCCTTGTGCTTGCTAGGCAAGCGCTCTACCACTGAGCTAAATCCCCAATCCCCCCACAACAATTCTTAATGCAACTAGCAACAGAAGGTCACAATATGTAGGTCAAAGCCTGAATATCCAAGGAGAAATGGAAGAATTCATATTTGTGCTCGGAGACTTCATCAATGATGTACAGAATCAGCAGACCAAAATCAGGAAGGTATCATAAATTAAATGGATTTAACCGAAGGCAGAATATACTTTCTCCTCAAGCTCAGAGGAGACACTCACCCAGATCAGCTACATTCTAGGCCACAAAATACACCTTACTGATATGACATGAAAACATATAATGTCTATATTGGAATTAGAATAGAAACCAGTATTAAAAGGCTGAAGATTGCCAAAATTCCTGGTGATTAAACAACCCATCTGTAATAAATGGACAAAAGTGAGAATCCAAGAGAAATTAAAAATAATTTAAAATTAGTGGGATGCAGCAAAAATAGGGCTTAGTGGGGTTCACAGGGTTGGACGTGGACACTTTAGGACAAGAGAAAAACAAGAGTGAATTAAATACAAATTCATTTGAATAAAGTGGATAAGAGGCAGAGCAGAAATCAGTGAAATTGAAAACCACAAATCAACAGAAAAAAGCCAATAAAACCAAAAATCTGGTTCTATGAAAAACAAAATCAATAAGCCTCTTTATAGGCTAAGAAAATAAAATGACATAAATTACTAATAATCAAAATGGAGGAGGAGATATCACTCCATGTCTGTAGATGGAAAAGGATAGAAAGGGAAGACTATGACTGCTGTATCTGCAGATTTCAGAACCAAAATGAAATAGACCAAGCCATGAAAGAGACAACTTGCCAAAAGTCAGACAAGAAGAAATGGACAATCAGAGCAAGCCTGATTCTGCTAGAGAAGTTAAATCAACAATGAATGACATTCCCAAACAGAAAATACCTGGCCCTCATGGGTCCAAACACTAAGGAAAAAATATATTAAAATATCTCCAACCTCTTACAGAAGACAAAAGCAGAGGGAGTATTTCATAATTTTTCCTATGGCCGAAGCATTGTCCTAATGCCAAAACTAGAACACAAAACTATAGACCAACACTTCTCATGAATGCAAATATATATAAAACATATAAAATGCTTTTATTAAAAAGCATTTAAATTCCAATAACATATAAAAAAGTTAGACACCATGATCAAGTGGTTTTATCACATTGACAAACTAAGAAGGAAAAAAAATCACACGATCACATCAATATATACAAATAAAGAATTTTGGCACACTTCAATACCAATTTATAATGAAAACCTTAGCAAAATATGGATAGAGGAGAATGTTCATATTTGATAGGTGATATCTACAAGAACCCTAAAGCTAATATCATATTAAAGGCTGAGAAAAATAGAAGCTTTTGTGAAGGATCAGGAGCAAGGTAAGAGTGTCCCTGTCATCCCCGCTTCTCTCAACATTTCTTCAACCAGAAATTCTAGGTAGTGCAGTAAATTGGAAAATAAAATGAAGGAAGGCTATAACTGTCATAATTCATACAGGACACGACCATCTATGTAGAAAGTTCAAAATCATCAACAGAGAGGAGAACTAATGACCAATTATGTCAAGGTTGCAAAATACAGGATTTAATCATTTTTCCACCCACTGGCATTGAGCAAGTAGAATGTGATATAAAAGCACATCACCTTTTCCATTTACATTCTTCCACAGTAAATAGTTAGATATAAATCTAATGAAAATATATTCAAGATCTCTATTAGCAGAGCTATAAAATGTGGATGAAATAATTTTTAACTTAAGAAATAAAGACATAGTTCGTATTTCTGGGTAGGAATTCTGAGTATTGTTACAATAAGATGTCACATCTTCTCAATATACACAGTGATTCAAAATGCCCAGGACAGCCTACTTAACACTGAAGGAAAAGTTACAGAAATCCTTCGGGGATTTATGACACACTGTATAGCAACAGTGATAAGGTAGTGTCTTAGACAGAGTTCCACAGGACAGAACAGAGAGCCCAGATACAGACCCATGTAAACACGACCAACTGATATCAAAAAGTAAAAAACAAAAACAAAAAACCCAACAGCAACAAAAACAACAACAACAAAAAAAAAAAAGAAAAAGGAAAAGCAAGAGTAATGAAAAAATAAGCTGTGATTAGTAGTTCTGGGACAACTGGATACTCAGATTAAAAAACTGTAAAATGGGAAGAAAGAAAGAAAGAAAGAAAGAAAGAAAGAAAGAAAGAAAGAAAGAGAGAGAAAACAGTAGGATGAGTCTAGGTAAAGACCATATATTCTTAAATATAAAAGTAAACTCAAAATGAATCCTAGATCCACATACAAAACACAAAACTATTACACACCCAGAAGATAACACAGGAGAAAGTCTAGATGATATTGGGCAAGGTAGCATCTTTATGGATGCCACATCCACAGTCACAAGTCATGAAAGAAAGAAATTGATAAGATAGAGTTCAATCTATTATAAGCTTCTATACTGCAAAAGATAGAAAAAAGAGAGTGAGAAGCCAAACCAGGGAGCGGGCAAGATGTTTGCAAAAGGCACACCTGAGAAAAGATTGTTATCCAAAAGCTGAAAGGACACTGAACAGTCAGTAGGAAAATAAACAAGTCACTTAAGGACAGACAGAAGACTCAGACCTTCCACCCAAGGAGAGGCACAATAAATAGCATGAAAAACGTTCAAAGTTGGGATTTAGCTCAATGGTAGAGCATTTGCCTAGCAGGAAACTTTGGGCACAATGACCAGTACTGCAAAATAAATAAATAATAAGTTCAATATCTCATGTCATTAGGGAGTTGCAAATTAAAACAATAAGAGAAAGCATACAGGTTGTGATACACAAATGCAATTCCTAGCACTTGAGATGTGGAAGCAGGGAGATCAGGAGTTCAAGGTCATCCTGGGATAGGTTGTGATGGTTTGCATATGCTTGGCCCAGGGAGTGGCACTATTAGAAGGTGTGGCCTTGTTGGAGGAAGTGTGACAGTGTGGGGGTGATGCTCAGACTGTTCCTGGCTTCCTTCGGGTGAAGATGTAGAACTCAGCTCCTCCTGCACCATGCCTTCCTGGATGCTGTGATGCTGCCTTGCTTCTTCCTTGATGATAATGGACTGAACCTCTGAACCTGTAAGCCAGTCCCAATTAAATGCTGTCCTTTATAAAACTCATGTTGGTCTTGGTGTCTGTTCACAGGAATCAGACCCTAACTTAAACATACGTGAACCCTACCACAAAACAAAAGAATAATGAGATATGATACACAAAATGAGATATGGCCCAAACCCAAAATGTCAACACTGCTAGTTCTGGTAAGTATGAAGAAACTAGAAGTTACGCTCATTGCTAGTGGGTAGGACTCCAAGCAGTCAAGCTCTACTGAAGATGCTTTGTCAGTTGCTTGTAAAAATTAAGGATGGTTTGACCCTTTGAGCAATCATACGCCTTGTTTTTAACCTAGTGAAGCGGAACATTAAGATTATGTTATCCGGAAGTCAATGCATAGTAAGGTGTCATAAGCTGGATGGCTTTGGACTTGTCCTGAGTGGGATGATAAGGGAATCGAGAAAGGACAGACTCATGTACGGACAATCTCAGGGGGGTGTGGTGTGCTGTGATAGAGACCTACAAGTAGCCTGGGCATTCAGGGATCTGTTACGTGACTGAGGCAGGTTTGCTGTGCATAGCTGAACAGGGAGGAGATGGGCCAGCTATCTCAATAGGTGTGGCTCTCTGTCCCGATGCAGTTTCAGATCGCAGTTGTCTGGGAGGGGAAACTGTGGTTGATACTTTGTGCATACACTGGTTTTAGCTCAAGGTCAATCTTTGATAACATCCATACTTGGTCGTTGCACTTGAGCCTAGCCTGGAGAAGGCCTTGTCATCCCCACCCGTCTCATCTGAAGCATTGGGGTATTTGACACAGCCATGCCCATGTCAGCAATCCACACTAACTCAGAACTTCATCCACTCCGCACAGTAGGTGAATGGGAAAATAAACCGGGCTTCACTCAGACAAATGGAATCCACACTGATTGTATGAACGGAGGGTCAACTTTTGAAGTAATTTGTCTTTCGGTGTGTGGACTGGGGAACTTCGTGGGTAGGCCCTAGCTCACTTTCCTTCTGTCCTCCTACATATCTCTATAATGTTAACAACTGGAGCAGTTCTGTAGCCTGTTAATGCTTGTGAGCCCTCCAGGACGATTGCCTTAGACAGGGTCCTCGGGCCAGCACTTTCCTTTTCTCTTTGCCAAATGAAGCTTTCATCATGAGCTCTTGAGAACAATTAGGGTTTCCACTCATTTCAAGCTCTGATGCTTCCTGGTTATAAAGTGATTTAAAAGAATTTCTTGATTGCTCAAAATTTGGAAGAAGCTCTTACATAGTTGAAATCATCTTTAAAAAGTAAAAGGGCTGAGCTGTGGCCCTGTTGGGAGATGCTCGCCTAGCATGCATCAAACCCTAGGTTCAGTCCCCAGCACCACATGAAGCCAGGGGTGATGGTACATGTTGTAACCCCAGAATTCTGAGACAGAGGCAGGAGAATTAGAATTTCAGAGTCATCCTCGGCTACATAGTGAGTTCTAGGACAGCCTAGACTACAGGTGACACTGCCTCAATAAATGATAGATAGATAGATAGATAGATAGATAGATAGATAGATAGATAGACAGACAGACACACACAAACTTAGTTATATTCTATCTTCCTTTAGAAAACATTTAAACAAATAAGAAATTAGAACCATAAGGAGACCAATGAGGGTCAGATCCAATTTGAGACAGTGTTAGATGCCAAACTATTTTTCTTCAAAAATCTACTGAATCCACATTATGAGCCACTTACTGGAAAAAAATAATAAAAAAGTGGAAGAATAAGATGTAGTTGATCCAGATAAGAAAAATACAATGGTTTAGATTAGTATCATCCTGAACTATTCCTCTCTACTAAATACAGATGAAACCAAGAAGAGTTTCGTGTGTGTGTGTGTGTGTGTGTGTGTGTGTGTGTGTGTGTGTGTGTGTGTGTGTGTGTGTGTGTGAGAGAGAGAGAGAGAGAGAGAGAGAGATTCTTTTAAATTAAAACCATTTGGAGAAAAATATTCTCTCCAAGCAGCAAATATATGAGGCATTTGCAAAGCAAAAATATTTCTTAAATGTTAGCCTCAGAAGGAAGATGGTAGGCCAGAAGCAGATCACCCTACTGAAGAGGGCTGGTCCCTCATTCTTACTGATGGTCACATATGTCATTGGGGTTACAGCCTCACCATCCTCTTCAGGCAGATTGTGTGGCCAACCAGTTCATGTCAAGGTGACCGAAAGTATGCTGATTCTAGCATTATTTCTTTGCTTGGAATCCAAAAACCCTAAAACTGCTAGGTGTACCGCCACCACCACCACCACCACCACCACCACCACCACCACCACCTTCTCCTCCTCATCTTCTTCCTCTTCTTCCTCCTCTTCCTGCTCTCCCTCCTTCTCTTCCTCCCCCTCCTCTCTCCCCTGCTGTTCTTCAGTCTGAGAATAGAACCCATAGCCTTGCATCTGCTAGGTAAATACTCTACCACGGAGCTAAATCCTCATCCCCACAGCAATTCATCTTTGAAACTGAAAATAAGTTTTGTACTAAGGTTGGTGTAATGGGGATTTTGGACAACATCCTCAATTCTTCTTGAGGATGTTAATAAGAATGTTCCACTTTGTTCCTGATATGATAAAGCCATGCAATTTGCTCAGACTAATTACATGTAAGTCTACATGGCTTCCAGGTAGTTGGTCAAGAGCTGGTCATTGTCAACTTCAACCAAATATAAGTAGCGGTAAATATTAAAAAAGGAATTCACCAACCCATGCCATGGTCGGCTCCAGCGGGCCACATGGTATCTGTGAGGTACTTTCATCTTCATCAGCAAAGCCGCTCAACCTGACTCGCTAAGTTTCCGATTTCCATCCCAAGTTGTCGCCGGCTACGCTCTGGCTCCGGTAGCAGCTGCCCTTTTGCAACTCTCTGCTGTGAACTCTGTTCACGGTCCCAGCATCCGCCCCCTGTGGTCATAGTCACGACTCCCAGTAACACGTTAAAACCAAAACTCAATTATCAGATTTACGCCAGTAAATCCTCAGCCCACAAAACAGCCACACAATAAACTCTGGACCAAGTAATATTAATATAAACTGCCCACCTAGATAAGACAAATTGCCCTATAAAAATTCATCCCTTATGAAATATTCATAACTACCTGTGGTCCTTGAAGACCACACAGATCTGGGACATCCTTCTCCTCCTCCACCTTGGTTCTTCTTGTTCTTTCTCCTCTTTCTCCTCTCTCCTCTCTTCAAAACTCTCTACCCACCTTACTTTTTCACTGCCCAATCAAAGGGCTTGCCTTATCTTGTGTCTGCCTTCACCTGCATATAGATATCAATCCACAAATATAGACAAGTTTTCAAAAAAATAATTTTGATTCGAGAATAAAGAAGACTCAGACTGCAGTCCAAAATAGGTGTGTCCTCTGGGATATCTGGAGGACAAAGAAAAGGTTGGAGGTTTAATTAAGACAGAAAAACCGTACAATAAATTTGAAAGAAAGAGCGCTTTTGGTGAGATGGAAAGCTCTGATTAACAAGTGGTAGCAATTGTTACTCTTAAGAGTGACAGCTCTATCTTCAGATTTTTTGTTTGTTTGTTTGGTTAGTTGGTTGGTTTTTCAAGACAAAGCTTCTCTGAGTAGTCCTGGCCATCCTAGAATTTGCTCTGTAGACCAGGGTGACCTCAAATTCACAAAGATCCACCTGCCTCCACTTCCTGAGGGCTGGGATCAAAGGTATGCCCCAGTACTGCCTGGTTCTGTCATTCATTTTTAAGTATAGCTAATCCAAGCTGACCCTAAGGACAAGGCTGGCCGCTGCATTACAGTGATTCAGAGACTTTTTGGAGCAACATCCACACCCTGAAGGCTTCGTTCCCCCTTTGTCTATGGGTTCCCTGGCTCTACTTTGGTAGGATGTGACAGGTATGATTATGCTCCGCACATTAATTCTCATAACAGTGATGCCTCCCTGCTCCCTTTCCCCGTGTCACTGGGATCAGCCATGTTCAAGTTGGTGGCAGTTCATCTGGCAAGTTTCCTGTGTGCACATGAATTCGGAGCCTGCTGCCAAGCTGCTGAGGCGTGATGGACAGACAGGCTCGGCGAGTAGTGAACTGTCGCTTTAGGTTTGGTACTACTGTATAGTTGAGCCTATGTTCCTTAGAATATCAGAGCAGCAGTAACCACAGTCAATGGACAGGTCAACTGATTTATTTATTTTTAGGGAAACATTTTAAATGGATTATTTAATTTTAGGGAAAGTTTAATGATTTTATAGTTTCTTTTATATGCATTGGTGTTTTGCCTGCCTGCAAGCTTGTGTGAAAGTGTCAAATCACTAGGAGCTCGATTACAGACTGTCGACAGCTGCCATGTGGGTACTGGGGATTGAACCAGGGTCCTCTGGTAGAGCAGCCAGTGCTCTTCACTGCTAAGCCGTACAGAAACTTTTAAAATATGAGAATTGAATGTTTTCCTTTTTCCTAAGGAGCCTAAAAAGCCTGCCAACCATTCTTGAAATGTGGCTCACCAACCAACGTGTTCCACAAATCAGTGTTTGTGGTACTGGCTAGATTTGGGAAACGTCACTAATAGTTAAATATCACATGGCTTATATATCCTAAATTTTATCTGCACTGCTAAATAGTTCTGTATTTGAAATGCTTCCTGAAATTCTTATTATATCTACCTGGGTGTAAGAGTAACTACTTGCATTTCAATATGTAAATGTAAAAATATGTGACAGTAACTCAGGGTTCAGCTAAAAAGGATTTAGCCTGATGTCACCTAAATAGCACTAGTAAGACAGAACGATGGTTTACGGAACTTCACAGGAACCACTACTGCTCCCGTGAAATGGCAGGTTTGTTTGCTTGGGTTCCACTTAGAATTATGGTCTGTGTTTCTTCAGAGCTGCTTCCAATATTCAGTCAAGAACATGTTTGAATATTAAGTTCATTCTATCAAAGTAACTTTATTTGGGGTAAATATTAGGGAGGCAAGTACCTGACCTTAATGGGCTGTTTTAATTTGTTGTGTAGTTTGGAGAGATTATTTGAAGCTTAAAACGCACGTCGTGGAGTTTGCAAATGTATTCAGGTCCACTGTTGTCAAAGATCCCAGAGTGTTCTTTAAAATGCAACTCAAATTTCATGTAGCAAATGCTGCCTTCTGCTCATCTAGCATCCAATGCTGAAAACCAACACAGTACTGTACAGAACACATACAGATAAGCAGGGAGAATGTATCAAACGCCTTTTGCTCCTCTGAGGTTTTCCTTTTTTAAAGAGCAATGATTAGGTCAGGCATCTCAGCTTTTGTGCTAGACAAGATGTAACTAGCCTTGCGTTTCTGGGCACTTTCACAAAAGGAGCAGAGCCAGTTGACAAAACTGTCTCTCGATGCTGGGCTGACTCAGAATATCTCCATATGGTTGTCCCAAGACAACTTACACTCATGTGTCCCAAAATGAACTTGCCACCCCCACCCCAAGCTGTGTTCCGCAGTTCCATTCATCTCTCACATCCAACTCCCCACTGATTCCGTCTTCAGCCCTTGCCTCTGTTCTCCCCTGGGGCCCCACTGTCCCAGGCTTTACCTCCCTACCAGTCCTCCTGTCTCTAGTAGCTCCATGCACCCATCTCTGTTTCCACCAAATTAAGCTCGATAGAGCCCGGGTGAGGGTCCCCTCTCATCTCAATAAGTTCTCAGAAGCCCAAGATCCTGGTGCTGCACACCAATGCCACAGGGCTCCTCTACCCTGGTCTCCTGCTCTGTGTCCCTGGGTGGACCCTCCAGCACTCCTGTTACCAATCCAGTTTCAGTGATGTGGAGCCTTAGAGGAAAGAGGCGAAGCCTAGGTATCCATTTCTCTGCTCCCTTCCCACACCAGTTAAGAGATCTGCTTCTCCAACCTGAGGCATAGCTCTGTCCCCAAAGCCTTCTGAGTGCCCCTGATTTCAAAGCATCCTATACTGTACTTCATTGTTCAACAGAGGAGGTCGAATTCAGAGCCTTCCACTACTAGGACTGTGCTCACTCCTGAGCTATACCCCAAGTCCTCTTTTTTCATTTATCGTGTTGAGGCAGGCCCTCATGGAGTTGCCCATGCTGCCCTCAAACTCATTCTGTGACCAGGTGGTCTTTGAACTTATGATCCTTCTGTTTCAGCCTCCAAAGCAGTTGGGATTAGAGGCTCACGGCATCAAGTTAGCTTCTAGAATAATTCCCATCCTTCCTTTTGGTTTTCCTTTTTTTTTTTCTTTTTTTTTTCTTTTTTTTTTCTTTTTTTTTCTTTTCAGACTGAAAGTCTCTTCTTTCTTTTTGCAACACTCTTTCTTGTTTAATCCCAGGTTGTCCCTGTGCTGGGTTTACTCAGCAGGAAGGTAGCAGAAATGGAGTGTGTAAGGGCTCAAGAACCTTGGCTCTGCTTAGAGAAAAGGACCACACACATCAGGAAGACCAGTTTTGGGGCTTCACAAGCACAGGGAATGAATAACTTCCCCCGAAGCAAGCCACTGAAATGACGTACCTGCTTCAACAGCTGGTATTACCTCAACTAACTCTATAAAACATAAAAGCCCTGTTTCTGAGTGAGATCCTCAAGTAGGTGAATAGGGCAATTTAAAGTTGTTCACCTCAGAATGCTGTGATGACAAAGCTTCTGAAGGAATTTAGAAGGAATGTGTTTTCTATCAGGGTCATTGACCCATAGTAGAGATGAAAGGCTGGTGGCCATGGTGTTTCTGGACTTATCCAAGCCATTGGTCAAAATGTTCACGATAGTCCTCACTTGTCAGAGAAGAAAAATTACAAAATAAAAACAAAATAAACTATTTACAGATGGGCAGAATGTATCCTCGTGCTCTGGTGCTGTCCTCAGTTAATTCCAGGGACATGCAAATCAGCTGACCCATGTGGAGTACTTTTGCACGTGGTGGTTGTTGCCACTAGCAAGAGAGAAATCAAAGGCAAATAAACTCTCCTCCTAGAAACCAGAGCTGAGAAATGAATGGAAGAATCTCAAAACAGCACATCTGAGCATGATGGCATTGTGCCTCTACCTCCCTCCTGCCCTGCCCTGTCCTCCCACGAGCAGAGACTGAAGTTATTCCTTTCAGGAAAATATCATCCTGAGTGAGGTAACCCAGACACACACACACACACACACACACACACACACACATAAAACACCCATGGTATGCACTCACTGATAGGATATTAGCCCAAAAGCTCACAATGCCCATGATACAACTCGCAGACCATATGGAGTGTAGAAGGAAGGAAGACCAGGGTGTGGATGCTTCAGTCCTGTATTGAGGGGAGAACAGGATGATTGTGGGAGGTGGAGGGAGAGGAGGACCAGGGAGGGAATAAAGGAGTGGGAGGAAATAAGGGTGGCAGTATCCAGAAATGGTGAGAGGTACAGAGGGTAAGGAAATTGAATTAAAAACATGTATCGGGGGATGAGGAATGGGGGGTAGCCACTGGAGGTCCCAGGGAAACTCGAGGCTTCCAGGACCCAACAGAGATGACTTTAGCCAAAATGCACAGAGAAGGGGAAGATAGAACCTGTAGAGACCATGTGTATAATAGATAGACATGGCCGCCGGTCCAGGGATGGGGCCACACACCCATCTCAAAGTTTTTAACCAAGAAGTGTTTCTGTCCAAAGGAAGAACAGGAACAAAAAATGGAACAGAGACTGAAGGAAGGTCCAACCATCATGTCTGCAGACACCAAACCCAGCACTGTTGCTATGATCAAAAGGTACTTGCTGGCAGGAACCTAGTGCGACAGTTCCTGATGAAGTCCGGCCAGCAACTGACCAATGCAGATGCTTGGAGCTAACTCTCAGACTGAGCTCAGGGAACCTCATGGGGAAGCTGAGAGGAGGTCTGAAGGAGTGAAGGGAGACTGCAACCCCGTTGGAAGAACAACATAGGTTGGCCTGATCACCGAGTTCTCCCAGAGTCTAGACCGCCAACCAAGGAGTGTTCCTGGAGGGATCCATGGCTTCGGATACGTGTGTAGCAGAGAATGGCCTTGCTTGACAATAGGGGGATGTTAATGTAGTGTGGCAGGAGAGTGTGTGTGTGGGGGGGAGTCCTCTTACACAGGCAAAGGGTCGGGGAGGGCAGAAATGGGATGGTGGTTGGTGGAGGGGTAAGAGGGAAGTGGGATATCATTTGAGTTGTAAACAAATGAAATGATTAATTAAAAAAAGAAAGAAAAAAGAAAAGAAAAGAAAAAGAAGTGATCTTCTAGTCAAAAGAAGTCTTATCTTTTGTTTCCAGTAAAAGAGTTTGACCTAACACCACCCCCCACCAAAATGTTGCCAGTCAGCTGTCAGGTTTAATTTTTATCTCTGTTGATAAATGTTTAAGAGTTTAGAGTAATTCAACACACATATTCATATGCACATGCACACACACATACCTCATAGAATTGCTGTAAGAGAATTACAATGGGAGTCAAGCCAAGGAAGAGTGAATTAGGTGGGTGTGGGAACAGAAGCAAAAAAAAAAAGCCACCAAAAAAAAAGAACCACCTTTTGGGGGGACTTGAGATCTTAGGAGCATGGAGGCATAGGTGGAGTCAAGAGTTGGTGGTCTAGACATACCCACATCTAAATTTAATAATTGCTGGGGGGCAAATGGAATTCGGATAGAATGAGTCCACTGTGAAGAAGAAGAATAGACACTTTCCAGCCTTTGTCCGACGGGTCAATATGGAGACACTCTGGTTGAATGGATTCCTTAACGCACCTCCAGGGAAGCCTGAGACTGGAACAGCTCGAAAACCACTGTGATAAATGAGTCCCAGTGAGTACTGTTCAGCAGAGGGCTGCTCCTACAAATCTGGTGCTGTCCAGTGTTCCCAGATTTCTCCTGGTGCAATCTCTGGCCAATCTCAAAGACACTGGGCTCTGCCAGTCTTCCCTCTGTTTTCATGGACAGCCTTCCATGTCTTATCTTTCCATATCCCCTCACTTGTCTCCCTACTGCTGGTCTCTGTCACTTCCAGTATGTGCTGAACATAGAAAACAGAGTAACCGTTCTCCTAAACACTTTTGTAATACTCCCTTGCTTAAGAGTCCACAGAAATACCAGATCATCACTGCTTTATTCATGCTTCCCCTTGCTACACCCCAGCCTTCTACAATCTCTGTTGCAATTCGCACGACCTCTCTCACCTTCTGCCTTACGCAGACTGACCATTGTCTTGACAACTCTCGGCACATCCTGCCCTCCCAACTTGAGTCACCTGATGACCCCTACTACTTTTCCTTATACATCACTTCCTTGAAAAGTAGACAGATCCACGTCTACATCTTGTGCAAGCTTACATCACTCCATGGCTTCTCTATCAAAGGGAATATAATGACCATAATTTTAAGGGCTTTCTTACTATCTCAGTCTCTTCCAAATGTAAACAAGGATGGGTTTATCCACAGAATTTACCCTTATATTCCCAACTCAGGTATTGTTACATTATAATTTATTTAATGGGTGAATGAACTCAACATAAATATTTACTGAATAGATAAATGAATGAGTGAATTCATTGATAGAATAATTGACAAGTAGCAGAGTGTAAGAGTATATGGTTCTTTTTGGCATCCCATCAGGGGATCATTCCTTTGTGACTCCCATGAATGGGGGCCCCAGTAAATGTAACTCTCATCTTTTTCCTAAATGGGATACCCAACACAGGAATGATGAACTTTTTGGAAATGAGGTACTCTCTGGAGAAAGGATGGTGTTGCAATTCTATATTGAAGAAAGGATTTAGGCTACAATTTCCCTCATAGCTGTTAGTGCTAGGAGACAAAACCCTGACAGCAGGAAAATGGCTATCTACCTCTTGTAGCCAACAGTGTGGATATGTAGGTGGCAGCAAATCTTAGCTTTATTTTGCTGTTTGGAATCTGCTATTCTATTGAGCAAGGACTTGCTAAGAGTCTCAGAAATTGCACAGTCATGCCTGAAACTTAGTTCTTGCTGCTACCAACCCCAGATTTCCTTGCTGTTCTCAGAAAGCCCATTGCTAACTCAACATAATGCACACAGAGCTTCCTTTCCAGCTCACATGGTGGCCTTTGATGCTGGGAAAGCAAGAGGCCAAGGCCAGAGCACTTCCTCCTGACTCAAATTTCCAGCCCAGCAAAGTCCCATGTGCAGTGGGCGGGGTGTGAGTGAGGCAAGGGTCAGAACAGGCAAATCCAGGGGAAACAACAAGAAATTCATCCTACACATGTCATGTCCTTTTTCTCCTCAGACTTTTTTTTTTTTTTTTTTTGTGACTCTTAGGGGAGGTGACTACAAGTATATAAGTACTCAACAAAAGCAGGATGAGAATCAGAGGTCCACCTTCCACCATAGTCTTATTGTAAAGGATGAAAGGTCCTCATCTGTCCAAACTACTTGTACCGCCTCATCATTGTGATCTCATCATGGATGTGGAAATGTGGAAGGAAGGTCATGACTGAGAGGCCAGCAAGGGAACAGGTCACCAAAGCCAGTCTGGTCTCACAATCACCCCTAAAACAGGAATGCTACAAGCTCCATTTCACCCAAACAGTGAAACAGCAGAACCTCATGATAGCAAGAACAGCGAAGACAAAGCTCATTTGCATGGTGGGAATCACATGCCTGGGAAACTGAATGTCTTATGGCTCACCCTAACCGCTCAAGAGTGAACATCACCGATCAGTAATATGGTGGGAATTATGTGCTGAGCTACTGCAAGGGAAGTGGCTCGCCCTAGACCAGTGATACTCTACCCTCATACCATACACAGGCATATCTTTCTTTTATTGCCATGCCTGCTGCTCTCTTTGGGGTGCCCTAAATAAACTTGTTCTCTATCTTCTCTGGTTTGAAGACATAATTCTTTTATCTACTCTCAAATCTCCCATCCCAAGAAGCTTCGAAGGCCTTTAAACACCCCTTTAACTTGAAATCCAGGGTCACATGCTGCACCAAGGCTCCCATACACAACAGTCCTTTAACCAAGGGTTTATTGTCAAGACGCTGATTTGCAAATGGGAGAATCAAAGCTACTTTTTATTTTCTTAACTGAGTTATTAGAAATGTTGAGTTATCTCTGGGAGTCTTTTCCAATCACTTCAGCTGTGCGAACTTAGCAGGTTCTGGTTAGCTCCTCTGCTTAGCTTCATGGCTAGGAGCCATGAAACCAGATAGATACTGCTGCTGGCCATGGGTATTCATACTGAAGATTCCTCTGGAAGCCCAGCTCTTTCACCGCTAATGTCCGTGAGTCAAGAAGAGATGAATATTTATTAAATAGCTAATCAAATTCACCACGCAACCAACACACTAGGACATTGGGCTCTTTTCTTATTTCCTTTTTCGTTCATCTATTTGCTCTCAGGGATGAAGAAGCTTACACTCTAGGGGGACGAACAAAAACTTACAATATTGGAGAATGTATATTTAAGAGGCATCTGTTGAAGTTGTCAAAGAAAAGAAAGGAAAGTCACAGCAGTAGTTCAGGTTACTTCAAAGATCAAGCAGACCTCAAGCACATCCTCAGTGTTGAACACATGCACTGGCCTACAGACCTGTGCATGCTCAGAGGCGAACTGATCTTTGGACCGGGACAGATCTCAGTTTTCTGCAACATTCTGCTTGCATCTGTTATCCTCCCAACAAACTGTAGGCTTAGATTTTTCAAAACCTACTATAATTAGGGCTCTCAAATGCTGCAACCCTCCCCCACCTCTAGTCCACCATCCGAAGGTAGAGGAGAAAAGATGGTAAATAGGACAAGGGGATGTGAATCTGTTTAGAAGTAGTTATTTGGGGCGATTCCAATCTCCATTTGTCAGGATACAGCAGTCCAATTCAGTAGTGTCTCGATACCAACTTTACAGTTCAAAAGTGTGCCATGAGACACAAATCAGCAACAGCTGCATGATCCAGCAGAAACCCCCAGGCCCCTGCCGAACCCGCAAGAGTCAGCAGGACCAGCCAGGACACCAGAAGCTCTCTACTGTGTCTCTCTCAATGAAAAGCAGCAATGACTGGAGACCAATGAAGAGTTTCACAACTATGCAATATCCCATTACTGTCTGCTGAGTTCTCTCTCTCTCTCTCTCTCTCTCTCTCTCTCTCTCTCTCTCAACATCACACATCCTCTAATGGGTCCTGCCTCACATGACACAACCAGAAATTTCCACTTAACAGACTCCTTCCCCCAAACTAACCAGCTATTTAGACCACACACACAGTCTCTTAGAAAACAGCACTAAATCAATTCTCAATCAACAAGTGATTGAATTCCCACCACCCTTTGTAGTTTAAAGTTACCAACAGCAACACCATTTTATAAAATCTGGAAGTGTGACCCCAGACTACTTGAATCTGCTTTCCTGACTCCTAATCTGTGCTCAGTAAGTCTTTTTTTCCCCTCAATTGCATTGGTTTCATTCTCGGTCAAAAACTCTGGTTCAATCAATCAGACCCAAACAAGGAAAAAAAATCGAATAATTCATATGACCAACTAACAACTGCCTGTCAGGGTGAAGTGCTCCTCGGAAAAAGTCACCCCAGGAGCTCAGCTAATTTGTGGGTGCTGCTCTCTTTCCTCCACTTAGTCTTTAGGATATCAGCTACATTCTAAAGCTGGTCTCAGGTGGTTGAGGTGTGAGTATGATGAAAATATATTACATACACGTATGCACTCCTCAAAGAATAAATATATTATTTTTAAAAATAGAAACTCAAAGCTTGCACGTGGGGAAGATGGCGGATTGCAGCTGTCCTGTGGGCAAGAGCGGGTGTGTACGTGAGGATGGGGGTGGGAGGTGAGTGGCACAGGAAAGGGGGCGGTGTCGATGGGACAAGTAATTACTGGCTTTAATTGCTTTCAGCAGCAACAGAGGGGCTTGGCACCCAACGCAGCTGGGCTGGAGATGGAACTGAATGAGCACAGCCTAGTTGTGATCGATACACTGAAGGAAGAGGATGAGCCCCCCCCACCCCCCAGTGCTACCTCGTGGTTGGAGGTGTGCAGGCAGAGTGGACTGTGAAAGAAATGCTGCTGCCTGCCTTGGACCGGAACAAGGAGATCATTCCGACACTGTCACAGCAGCTTCAGGCAAAGGGGAAAGAACTCAGTGAATTCCGGGAAAAACACTTTTGTCTTACAGTGGAGATAAGCCAGCAAACAAGGAAAACTCAGAAGGGGCTGGGGCTAAGTCCAGCTCAGCAGGGGTGCTGGTCTCTTAGGAGCTAAAATCAACCTTGATTCCCACGACTAATTTCTTTTTATTGTTGTTATTTTCTCTGCTATTGTAATTTTTTTAATTAAATGTTTTGATTAGAATAAAAAAATAAATAAAACCACACTGGTTTCCACTCATAATTCCCAAATGGCCACAATTAACTCTTAAAAATCATAGGTTCCCTTCCTCATAATCCAGGGTTTCTTTGTCCCAGAACTACAGGAAAAGATCCTGGGACTCTCATGACTTTCAGGACACTGTGTCTTCTGTACTGGGTCTTAATAGGAAATCCCTTTAAACCAGCAAGAGAGGTTTCTGAAAAGCCAGCTTTATGATTCCTCATATCTAAAATGTGGATAGACCTCCCTTGCAGAGCAATTGTGTGACTTGAAGTCATACCTCAAAGTCCCCAGAATAAAACATGCATTAAGCAGCTGTGGCTTTTGTTTAAAGGTTGAGTTGTTCTCAGCTCAGGGGTCTTGACCCCAAGAACCCTTTCACAAGGGTCACCTAATACATGATGTTTACATTAAAATTTATAGCAATAGCAAGATTAGTTATGAGGTTGCAGCAAAAATAGTTTTATGGTTGGGGGGCGGGTGTCACCACAAGATAAGGAACTGTATTAAAGGGTCACACCATTAGGAAGGTTGAGAACCACTGGTTTAAGAAGTGCTGATGGCCTGGGATAAAGCAAAGATTGTAGGACACTGTGTACTTTCTAGAATGGACCAGCTTAAGGCAAGATCAGAGACACAAACATTGAGGGGACTAATATCAGGGCCATGCTGAGTGGCATCTGCTCCGGTTTAAGGCTTGTTCCCCAGGATTCACACATCTGGGCTTTCTGGGAAGACCGCCATCCTCAGGGAAGATTAAGGAAACAATCTGGCATACAAGTTTGGTTCACAGTGATAGGCCCAAGTCAGAGAGAAACTTTTCTTCTTTAGCCTTCTAAAGGGTTAGCTCAGAATGAGGGAGGTGGACTAGGAAAGTAAGAATGTAACTCATTTGGGAGTTGGGACATAGGGAACCTCAGGGCGACCACTGTGGAGGGCCCAGTGGAAAGAAAGCTGGGGGCATGGGAGCATTGGTGTCTTTTACTTAGGGTTGGAATTGGAAAAGGCTAGGAGAGTCAGAGCTATCCTACCCAAAATTTCATTGTAGCACGGCACCCTGGACATCGTGTACAGAGTCACACGACAGGGAGACAGGGAGGGAGGCATCACATTTAGGGGCCATAAGAGAGACAGAGGTCAGTGCAAACAACTGCAGAAGCAGGAGGCACACTTTTGGACTTGAAAATAAGCCACTGTCTCTGTAGAGGGTGTCTATCCTCTGTGTGACTCAGCCACAGCAAGTACCATCTTGGGAGGGAAGTAGAAGGCAGGGGAGCTTTGGAGCTCCAGGGCTGTAAGGTAAGCTTACAGGTGTTAGCCCTGGGGTGGGAGCGGGGACAGTGGGGGCTTCCCCAGTGTAGACTGAGAGCAAGATCATACAGATTCTGCTGGCCACTCTAATTAGGCCCCAGAGTTTGGGGCAAGGAAAACCAGGTCACACAGACCCATTACTTCCTCCTGGACTTTACACAATTGATTGAACCAAGCTGACTTTCCTTCAAGGAGCCATGATCAAAATCAATAATCCCCTGCCTCCTATTTTGTCTTAAACTGCTAGAGAAATTTCAGTCACATGTTTCATTCCTTCATTTTTTTCCCCTTTTCCTGTTTAAGTAAACATCTAAGCACTTTTGGAAAATTCTGTTTGCTCTTGGCTACCAGGGCAGTGAGAAATTCTGGGCACTCAGGAGAGATAGTTCTTTAGGGCGTGCATAGATCTTAATGGTAGGAACCAGTCTCTGTTCCTCTTGTCTTCAACACAGCTTTGTCAGGGTACATTTTTTTTTTAAAAACCATAGCTGCTTTCATTATTTCTCTAGTCTGCCTCTTTCTGGCAAAGCCACCTAACATATTTGTTGGAAGCAGCTGGGATTTCCTCAGTAAATGTCCTAGTTACAGAAAAAGAATGTGACTATTTAATCTTTTTCAGGACAGAAAAGGCTTTCTTTTAAACCTCCTATCCTTTTTCTCTTGGGGCCCTCAGAATTGAGAATAACGCTACCTTTTTTTTTTTTAACATACTTTTTGTCTGAGGGAACTTTTTATTTCTGCCAAATAGATTTATTTCCTTATCAGACAGAAACGTGGGCATGTGACTCTGTACACGAGGTCCAGGGTGCCGTGCTACAATGAAATTTGGTTTTACAAATGATTTAGGAAGACTTGTTTGATAGCACCGGATCCCAGTCACACAGACACCCTCTTGTCCTGGACTTTACATCACAGTTGATGGGGGATGTCTAAGGTTTGGGCATCTAACCTTGTTTTTATTAAAAAACTAACAAGCAAGTAGAAGTCATTTGAGAGTAAGTCAATACATTCCTAAGTTTCGATTTATAGGAAAAGGCACACAACAGGATGAGTCAAAGAGCTTTGACTAAGAAACTGCAGCACTCCATAGCTGCCTCTTGTCCTCACTCAGGTCCCTGCATCAGCCTAAAAGCAGCCCCTCTGCTTTCCAGCCTCATTGGTTATTGCTTTGCTTCTTCCTAGTCTTTACAAAACTTACCCTTGTGTATTTGGTTTCATGTGGACCTTTCAGGACGTGCCCACTTCAGTTCTGGGATAGACATGAAGACTGTATTTATTTATACAGTCTTATTTATTTATATGGCCTTGTTTCCAGCTAGCTCACAGTTACCTCTTCTTCTCATCCTGCTTCCTCCTCTGTGTTCAGCTGGCTGAGTCTTCCCCGCCTGATTCCTTCCCAGAGTTCCTCTTCCTCTCTGGAAATTCCACCTTGCTATTCTGCTTGTTGCGTAGGTCATGGGCTTTATACTTTAACCAATCAAAAGGTGAGAGAAAAACGCTGTCCACAAAATACTAAGGCAGGAGATGCTTACCAAAATCAGGCCCGTAATCGGGTCTCTGCCGGTTCAGAAACCAACATTTAGGGGGTTGGGGATTTAGCTCAGTGGTAGAGCGCTTGCTTAGCAAGCTCAAGGCCCTGGGTTCGGTCCTCAGCTTTGGAAAAAAAAAAAAAAAAAAAAAGCCGAATACCAGAAACCAACATTTGAATATACAAAGATAATCTTTTCACAATGCATAAAAACATTACTCCACAGTAAGTAGCAATTATGTTTTAATTTTTATTGGTCTATATTACCATTACATAAATATATCACACGTGTTGTGCCCATTTCTGCTACAGGTTTCCACTTTACTTACTTCTAATTCTGCCCACCTGGTCTTCTTTATGCAATGATCTTACAGTCTTTTCTTTTGTTCCAGCCTATGGTGGTAACAACTGCTCACAGCTCCAGGATGCCCACTGGGACTCTGGCATTGCATGACTAGAACCATCCAAGTTCTGGACAGGAGAATGGAAGACAGAACACACATGCTTTTAGAAACTACCATAAAATATTTCTGTTCACATTTCGTTGGCCACAATTTGGTCACCTGGCTAAACGAATTATGAAGTTGAGACATGATCTAGATAGCTAAGTGTCTGTCTTAGTTGAGGTTTCATTGTTGTGAACAGACACCGTGACCAAAGCAACCCTTATAAAGGACAACATTTAGTTGGGGCTGGCTTACAGGTTCAGAGGTTCAGTCTGTTATCATTAAGGTGGGAACATAGCAGCATCCAGGCAGGCATGGTGCTGGAGGAGCTGAGAGTTCTACATCTTGATCCGAAAGCAAGCAGGAGAAGACTGTAGTCTTCCAGGTAGCTAGGGGGAGGTCTCAAAGCCCACTTCCACAGTGACAGTCTTCCTCCAATAAGGCCACACCTACTCCAATAAGGCCACACCTACTCCAATGAGGCCACACCTACTCCAATAAGGCCACACCTACTCCAATAAGGCCACACCTACTCCAATAAGGCCACACCTCCTAATAGTGACATTGCCTGGGCCAAGCGTATTCAAACCACCACAGTGTCCAACTAAAAACTCATCCTCTTCTTCAATCTTGGAGATAGAAACCAGGATCTCACACATGCTAGGCAGGAAACCTACCACTGAACTACATTCCTAACCCTTTCTGCAACACCAGGGCTGGCAGAAATCTTGTAAGTTAAAGTACTGTTAAGAAAGAGCAACTAAGGGGTTGGGGATTTAGCTCAGCGGAAGAGCGCTTGCCTAGGGAGCGCAAGGCCCTGGGTTCGGTCCCCAGCTCCGGGGGGGGGGGGGGAGAAAGAGCAACTAACCTCAAGCACTCACACAGTTTAACTCGAGTCACATATTCAGTGTTACTTCAACCACAAGCTACTCTGATATTCAGACATGAATGATACATAAGCTTAGTCTAGTCTTGTGCAGAACAGAGTCTTCACTCTGGTAAATGGTTTTATCATTCTAGCTAGCCACTAGGGATTTAAGAGAACGTTACCTTACCCCATGTTCCTGTCTTTAGATAGTTGTCACAAAGATGTAACTCTGGTATAGCTCTTAGTAATTGCGGGGTGCAATTACTGGGTGCAGGATGTCACCCAGAAAGTTATCCAAGAGGGTGATAGAGTGGGAAAATACTCTTGGAAGTGAGATACAGGCTTAGAGTAGAGTCAGACCAAGCTCAAAAAATTCCAGAGGAAAATGAGAGGCAATACATTGCCATGTTTCAAGCAAAGGGTTCAGAGAGACTAGAATATGCCTATGGGATGAAGTTGGTCAAGTCCACAGTGGCCAAGGGAGGGTCAGATGCAAAATACATGTATGAGCATTCAGTGGATGCTTCCATCCCATAATCTCTCTGTAGTACGTACCCATAGAGGTCTTCTAGTGTGTTATAATAAAAGACATATCACCAGACAATACGTCAAAGTGAGGTCCAAATTGCAGGAAATTTACCAGAGATTCAGATCTTAGGGTTTGGTCTCTTCTCTGCATGAACATTCTCATGGTTTTGCAGCATGACTTGCTTGGTGGGATTTATCCCCAGCCTTGGGTAAATGCCAGTGTAAGTGCTAGAAGAGAGAAGCACCAGCACCACAATCCCTCATTTCTAAATGCCTCCAAATTCTTTCCTTTGCAAATTTCCCTCCCCACGGGGAAGGGGGGGAGGAGGGAGAATGACTACAAAGAAGGAACAGTTACTCTTTTGTTGTTATTATTACTTGTAGTTTTTATTGACTAAGCTATTTATTTACTTCATATTCTGGTTGCCGCTTCCCCTCTCACTTCTCCTCCCAGCCCCACCCTCTCTCCTCTTCACCATCCACCCCTTCTCTCCTTCTAGGACCTACTATGTATCAGACTTAATTCTCAGTGCATGAGGCGCTACTGTTTCTAAGGAGGCCACATGCTAATGAAAAGAAACTTTTAGAAATGTTTACTTTGGGCTAGCAAGATGACTTGGAATGTACAAGCACTGAGTTATACCTTTGGGACTATGGAGAGAGACAGTTGTCTCTTGCGAGTTGACCTCCACATATATAACTTGGAGCATATGTGCAGAGAAAGACACACACACACACACACACACACACACACACACACACACACACACACCATAAGTGTAAATTAAAATTTTTTAATGTTTATATTTTTATGTAGTGGGAAATACTCTGAAGAGGATAAAGGGGACAGTCCTAGAGTAACAAGACTCTTAAGCTCAGTTATTAAGGTCCTGCTTAGTGGTGATAACTGAGATCATGGATTGACTTCATATTGCTGCTGTAACGGACTGCCAGAGACTTAGTGACTTAAAATAATATTACACATTTACAAATATATACTCATAATTATGCAGGGCAAAGGTACCAGGTCAAAGGTCCTAAGTGGGTCTCACTGGGCCAGAATGAAGCTACTAGAAAGTTACATCCTTAGGGTCCAAGAAGAAGCCAAGTCCTTACCTTTGCCAGCTTTAAGAGGCTCTTTGTGTTTTTCTTAACCAGTGGCCTTCCTTCTCCAATGAAAAGCCATGGAAGGTTTCCAGACCTGTGTCTGCTTTTGATGCTCATTCTCCTATCCCCTCATAATTAGAGTCACCCTTGTGAGTATGAGGAACTTACCAGGTATCCTGACTCATCTACTCAGCTCAGGATCCCCAATCTGTAATTCCTTGTGAGGTACCATAATTTATTTAGAGGTTCTAAGGATCAGGATGTGGACATCTTTGGGGGCCATGATTCTGCTTGTCTCGGTCCCACATGATGAACCCTGGAAGCCATGCAGCAGGCTGAACAAGAGTGAAGATCATTGGGTGGGGGCGAACTTTCATGGGTGCTGAGATGTGGAAATAAGACCACATTTCTGGAACTGAGTTCTCTAGACTTTGGAAAGGAGGTTTGCATTATGGGCCTATCATGTGTCAGAAGTAAAACATCCTAAGTCACACGACATATTTGTTCCATTCATGCTTGTAGAAAGAATGACTTATGGGCTATCCCTGACACTTAGTACTCCATAAAAACAAAAGACCATGCATTGGGCCTCATTTTTAATACCTTTGAAAACCTATCTTTGGGTTGGGTATTGAAATTGATAAACATTAATCCTGAAAATCACACAAGCCTTTCTTTAACAGTGAGGACAGCTGAGTGAGAATAGGAAGGTAGAACAAGACAAGGAAGTGACACCTGAGGGGAGGGTCCTTCAGAGTCTCCAGAAAACAGACTCTTTTTTACAGGAATAAGTAGAGTTGTTTTTTAAAGTGAAAGTGGGTTCAGTTGTAAAGCAAACATTATCTTATTTTCCAGATCAGCAGCATCAAGTCAATAGTTCTCCAAATTTTGCTTTGAAGCATTGATTATCTCAAACCAAACACTAAGCTATTCTTTCTTCAAAAAACCAAAATCTTCTTTATCCGGTGATGTCCGCAGGAACCTAAATGTTTACTGGCACACCCTGGCCCGCACCACAGCCCATTGCACTTTCTATGTGTATAATATGTCAGCACAGTGCTGGGAGTAACATCCACCCTGTTCCCATGCTCTCTAAGCTGTACCAGCCCAGGACCAGACATTAACTTGCCCCTGAGAATGCTGGGATACAGACTACTCAATGTACTGTGTGTGTGGCTAAGTTGGCCCCTTCCCACCAGACAAACCAGGTGGCTGCTTAACTGTATTTGTTTATTTTAATATCCCTAGTATCTTTAATATATAATATAAGCATAATAACTTAAATGCATCCACACATACTTTTTAAAAGAATGGTCCCCAGCCTATTCGTTACAAAGGAGCAATTGTTGAGTGCTTGTCTTGAGCCTTTCCAGGTTGCTGTCTTTTGTGATACAATGTAGTGCTGCCTCATATTGAGTCATAATACATGTATCTGACTGATCTATTTTCCCTGGCAAATGGCTTTACACTGCCCACAGTGTTGTGCTACTCAACGTTTTCTCTTTGCTCGATGTCCTGAGCACCTCCCATGGCAGCGAGTCAGAATTTTAAAGAGCCCCCTCTGCAGAACTGCAGACCTCAGGGTTTCTCTGTGGTTCGCTGCCGAAAGAGGAAAGTTACTGCATTGTGTCCAGGCAGCTGCTTTGAAGAAGCAAGGCTGTGTGTGTGTGTGTGTGTGTGTGTGTGTGTGTGTGTATGTGTGTGTGTATATGTATGTGTGTATGTGTGTATATGTGTGTGTATGTGTGTGTATGTATGTGTGTATGTGTGTGTATGTGTATGTGTGATGTGTATGTATGTGTGTATGTGTATGTGTGATGTGTATGTATGTGTGTATGTGTATGTGTGATGTGTGTATGTATGTGTGTATGTGTGTATGTGTGTGTATGTGTATGTGTGATGTGTGTGTATGTATGTGTGTATGTGTGTATATGTGTGTATGTATGTGTGTATGTGTGTGTATGTATGTGTGTATGTATGTGTGTATGTGTGTGTATGTGTGTATGTGTATGTGTGATGTGTGTATGTATGTGTGTGTGTATGTGTGTATGTGTATGTGTGATGTGTGTGTGTGTGTGTGTGTGTGTGTGTGTGTGAGAGAGAGAGAGAGAGAGAGAGAGAGAGAGAGAGAGAGAGAGAGAGATTCAGCCACACTGTGGTTTGCCTTCCAGAGTCAGGCTTTCCTTATCCTCATCTGAGATCACCAAGGAACTTGGAAAATTTGAACCAGTGCCCTCGTGCCTCTTGTAGCTGAAGAACAGAACTCTTGAATCTGTTATCTCAGTAAATCTCATTTGAATAGCCAATTCCCCACACCCTGCCATGGAATTTCTGTAAGGAAATATGTTGTAAATGACATAATTTGAATCTGTTACCATAAATTAACAGCAAAGGGGCAGACCTTGCTTTCAAAGGTAGAGGAGACTTGAGACCCTTAACATGGGTACTTTATAATGTGGCAACTGCCTTTACTTCTCAGAGGGCATGAAGACGTAATTCTGTGAATACATGTGACCAGTCCTTCACAGAACCTAATATCTCAAAATATGGGATTAAATTTTTTATCAAATTCATACAAGGCTGGATTTTGAAAAGCCATGAATCTAAGTTATTGTCTCCAAAAGGTGGTGAGTCCCCCTCAATTTTTTATTTTTAGTGATTTGGTATTTTTATTTTATATTTTCCATTTATTATTTGTTTATTCACTTTATTTTTTATTCACTGCAATTGATCCCGATTGCAGCCCCCCTCTTCCCAGTCTCCCCCTCAGCCTATCCCTACCCCTGTGCACACCTTTTCTCCTCTGAGAACAGGGAGGACGCCCCTGGGCACCAACCCAGGCACACCAAGTCATTAGAGGACTAGGCCCATGCTCTCCCACTGAGACCGGACAACACAGCCCAGTTAGGGGAACAGGATCCACAGGCAGGCAACCAAGTCAGAGACAGCCCCTGCTCTAATTGCTCCCCATCTCGCTCCTAAACAAAGCAGATGTCCGTCTGGCCTCTGTTCTCTGAACAATAATGTGTCTTTGCTTAGAGGGGCCACCCCACAAACACAGGACAGGATATTGTTTTTCTGAGTGTTTTGGCATGCCCTGGCCTTGGAGGTGGTTGTTTGGCTTGGTTTGGTTTTAATTTTGGTTTAATTTAATAATCTCTTATAAAGGAGAAGTGCAATTGTCTTCGCCAGCAATAATCTGACCTTAGAGAGTTTCTAAGGAGTGTGGACTGTAAGCTTCAAGATGAAACAGATGTGCTTTGTTTGGGGACAGCTTTGTTAAGCTATAAAGGCATGATGTATGAGTCACTCCAACTTGGTTTTGAGTTCAAGTTTCTCGACTTCTCCAGGCCTCAGTCTTCCTCTCTGAAGATGGGGACTGAAACTAATACAACCCTCTGATTTGTTAAACAAATAGAACACATGTGCACAGCCTGATCCATGAAATTAAATGAAAGCAATAACAGAAAAAGGATAGTTCATCTCTCCATACTCAGTTTTGTCATTGAATTCTCTGGTCAGGGAGAATCTTTTAATCTGATTTTCCAATTAGATGATGGAAATATTTATCTTGTCAATTTATGGTATTTAAAGGACCAAAGTCAGTTCAGTTGGAGGCCATATCAGTCTCTCCCGACAGAAATCAATGACAGATTAGGAATTTGGGTCTATGGGAGGTCCCTATGATATCTTATGTGCTCACTCAAGTGCCATGGCTTCAGCAGAGACCCTCTGTTGTCCCCTGAGGCTGGGTATGCAAGGACCTCATGGGATCTGGGGATCCTAGGGGTCTCCTTTGTCATTTTGGGCTCCAGAAGTCACTTGCTTTACTTCTGCTTTTCTCTAAAAGGCAGCAGGGCACATGTGGATTTTAATTCTCCAGGGCCCCAGGCAGGACAAGGGACATAATCTCATTGTCACTCTCAGAATGCAAACAGCAGCCCCCCAGCCCTATCCCAGGATCCTTGAAGGTCAAAGGACAAGCCAAACACTGTTCTGAACTATCTCACTCTTACCAAACTCTCTGTGCTCCTGTTTCTTGCTAAGGTTCCTTGGACAGCACAGGAAGATGGGCTCTTTGTTCTATTGATTTTCCCTGATATCAACTAGGTACCAGCCTCGGGCAAATAAGAGACCTTCGATGGAGGGTTGCTGGGGAAGTGAGCTGAAGGAAAATCGTGCTCACAGGCGACTGACTGTATTGCGTCACCCATCTGAGCCAGGAGCATCTTGTGTTTATATCACTCTGTGTCTCATAATTCCTCACCTCCCCTACCTTAAAAAAAGATCCCTACTTATTTTGCTAAATTCGGGTTAGCGACTTATTTTTCTTTCTTGGAAGAGAAAACATGTAGCACGTGCAGAGAGCCTTAATTTAAGCTTTGAAACTCTTGTCTCTGCTTTTTGCTTCTCTTTTTGAGCTCAGTCATACTGTACACAAAGCACTTCCCCTGTACAAAAGATAGAGGACAAATAGAGTGCTCCCTCCTCACAATTTATATGATGACCCCCCCCCCTGCCCTGACTTCCTGGACCTCAGAATGTGACCTTATTTGGGAGTAGGGTCACTGCTAATATAATCAGTTCATTTAAGATGAGGTCATACTATGTTGGGTCCTTACTCTAAAATACTAATGTGATGTCTTTATATAAGGGTGAAATGGGGGTTGGGGATTTAGCTCAGTGGTAGAGCGCTTACCTAGGAAGCGCAAGGCCCTGGGTTCGGTCCCCAGCTCTGGAAAAAAGAACCAAAAATAAATAAATAAATAAGGGTGAAATGTAGACACGGATTGGAAAAAATGGGATGGAAAGATGAAGGTTCAGGGTTGGCCATGTTGCTCCTGATCAAGGGTAACTAGATGTTGCTCTCAAACTACTAGAAATCAGGAGAGAAGCTGGGAAAGGGCTTAGCCTTTGACAGGAAGAAATTCTGCCAACACCTTGATCTTGAACTTTTTAGCTCCAAGAACCATGAGATAATGCATTTCCGACATTTGAACTACCAATTTGTGGTACTTTGTGAAGTCAGGCCTGGGAACGTAATGCATAGAACGAATTGGTCTATCTTCCCTCCCCTCTTTCATCCTCCCTCCTCAACTTCCAAAGCAGCAGCCATGTTGAACAACGTGTCACCCTCCTCTGGTTAGAGTTCATTGGCAACCAGTATCTGAGAGCAAAGAGAAGGTCTCTAATGACTTCAACTGAAAATATAATCACAGGAATTGCCAACAATGGTGTTCCCACCCAGAAGAAAGGCAGTCAGCCATAAGACAAGGCTTGCACCCAGATATGCAGAGGCCAGTCTGGGAGACAGAGAGCTAGCTGGTCGCTCTCCAGCTCTGGGCTCCCTCTGTGACTGAAGAGACCTCAGCTGCATCTGAACTTGGCTCTCACTTGAATTCCAGCAAGCTGTAATGACCATCCAGTAAATTCATCTTTTCCCTAAACCTGATTCTTATTAGGTTTATGAGCCTTACAATCCAGACTTCTACTTAATATATTCTCCAAAACTTTATGCCCTCTCCCTTTTCACAGTGAGTGGAAGACTGCTACTCTGTAACCAACTGTGTTCTTATGGGCACAGGGGTGCAGGACCCAGAAAAGAACACTAATACAAGTTAATGAGAAAGAACGTGTTAATTCATGACGAAGTATCTGGGGGGAAATGAACTTAAAAGAGAAAAGGTTTGTTTTGGCTTGTGGTTTCAGTCTATGGCCACTTGGCCTGGTTGCCAATAGGCCGGCGGTTAGAGAGTACAATATATCATGGCAGGAGGGTGTGGTGAAGGAACACCACCCAATCCATCCGTGGCAGGCAGGAAGCAAAGAAAATGATAGGAAAGAGCTCAGGTCCCAGTGCTGTTCAAGGGCACACCCACAATGACCTACTTCTTCTAAATGGGCCCCATGTAGAAGCTCTTCCACCTCCAGTACCAACATGCTGCTGCGTTATGAATCCATGAATGAATGAAGGCATTCAGAAGGCCAGCGCTCTAAGGATCCAGTCACCACCCAAGCATCCCACCTGTGAACTCTGCTGAACGGAGGACCAAGTCTTCAACACTGTGCTTAACAGGGAGTTCTCTTAAAGCATTCTTCTTTACCTGGAATTTTAAGCCAACACAAAATGCAAGAAAGTAGCATAAAATCTTAGGCTTTTCGAATAGACCCCAGAGCTATCTATGACCAGGAAATTTCCTGCGCATATGTGAATGCTTGCTATATATCAGGTCAGCCCTATCCCTTCATGCAGATGCCAGTAGGCTCTCATTACACAGTAGGTTCACGTGTTATTTTCAAAGCACATATGTGCCTTGTGCTAAATATCAAAGACTTGGGACTCTGCACAAAAAGACATGCTCTGCTTAGTACATGAACAATAAGGCCTTTTCCTGTCGGCTCATTATCATGTTCTTTTTTTTTTCCCCTTAATTCTCAGAAATACTTAGTTTTAATTCTGGTTTATGCACTTTTTGATGGCTTCTGATATGTGTAGGTTTGGTCTCAAAGACTCCCAGCTGCAGATCAGAGGATAGGCAAATGAAATCCTCACACTATTTTGCATGCTAACTGAGGAATGTGTGAATTTCCTGACCCAGCATAACATTATTTTTTCCCTAGAACTCAGTCAAGAGCATGTTAACTGTTTATAGTCACAGACAGTGCCTGGGAGCCAGAAATCGACGTGTGCATGACGTTAGTGGCTTGCCTCGGAGTTTCACATGAAAGGACCATGGGTGGAAGGCAACAATGGTAAGCGATACATTCTTTAGGAGTTTCAGCCCAGTGGGAGGAAGTTAGACTATTAAGGGTGTGGCTTTGTAAGGGGTATTGAGACACTGGTCCCTCCTCTTTCTCTCTATCATTTCCCAGTTGCTGTGAGTGCATAGATTCTCTGTCTTGGATTACTTCCATGGTATAATTCCTCACTATAGGCTTTACCATGACTAGGCGACTGATTGACTCCTCTGAAACTGGGAGGAAATAAACCTTTCTACTTTTAAAGTCAATTGTATCAGGTGTTTTGTTACAGTAAAGGAAATCTAATATCTAATATGAAATTTGACTAAAGATAAATCTAAAATATTCACCTCTGAGGTGGTTTTGTATAGCTTGTAGTTGGTGTTTTGCTCCTAGCATGAGACCTCAGTCCTCACCACATGGACCTCCCTTTGTGCATGTCCTCCACACAACAACTGGCTTCATAGGTGTAAGTAATCCAATGAAACAAAGACAGAAGCTGTACTTAGTTATGGTGGCAAATGCCTGTTATCCCAATACTTTCAAAGTAAAGACAGGAGGAGAATGAACTTGAGGCTAGCTTGGGCTACATAGTGAATTCAAGTCAACTATAGGCTGTATAGCAAGATTTGGTCTCAAATCAAAGCTACAATATAAAAAGATAGAAACAGAACATTTTCATGGCCTAGCGTTTGGGTGTCATTTCTATACATTGATTATACAAGACAGCACCATTAGTGTGAAAGGTTGACAATACTGAGAGAGAAAAGGATAGCTAGGGTTTTTTGGAAGTCTTATTATTTTCACTCTGAGTATTAATAAAAATCTTTATATAAAATGCTTTTAAAACAAATATATTTAAGAAAAACATTAATAAATCAATAACAGTTATAATATGCCAGGATCAGAAAGAAATGGATAACAACCAGATTATGTGGCCTTTGAGACCAGTACCATAAGGTTATAATGCTTTTCTTACTTCATACAGTAAATTAGTGACTGAAGCAGGCTTAGATCTGGTTCCTCTGGCTTCTGCTTTAGGGCTTGTAACAAATAGGCTGTCCTGGAATTCAGTGTCCATTCCAACCTCTCTCTTACTGCAGACTCTGGAGACACTATGCTCCTGATTCCCCTCCCCTCCCTCCCCTTCCCCTCCTTTTCCCTCTTCCTCTTTCCCCTCCTTTCCTCATCTTTCTCTCCCTTGTCTTTTCTTGTCTCTCTGCCTCCTATCACAGAATGGCACAGCAAGAAGATCCTGGAAGAATGCTGGTACTTGGATCTTGAATCTTCTGGCCTCTATAACTATGAGAAATAAGTTTATTTTCTTTATAAATTACTCAATCTTCTGTACTGTAGTGGCACCAACAGACTAAAACAGCAGCCGCGGTGGAGTAGGCTCATTCAGGGCAGAAGCACCTAAAGTCTTTCTGCTCTGGTCACTGAAGTGGTGAAGGCCAAGCTTGGGGGCACAGAGGAGTTATCGTGAATCTTGCAGAACCAACATGACTTTAAGGCTCAGGATTATAGCAGTGGTTCCATATCTTTAAGAGCAAATTAACTGATGTGTTCCTAAAACCAAGCATTCCAGTGGTGACCTCATAGTCAGCAGGCTAAGTGAGAGTGAGAGAACCTGATTGGCACTCCCAGCTAGGTCTCACTGTCACTGGGAACTAGCCTGGCTCTGGGAGGTGGACTATAGTCTTCTGTTTTACAAGAGCAAGTTCCTAAAGTGACAGATTGGCCAGGGTTTTTCTGTTGACCATAACAGATCAAGACATAAACAAGAGCCCTCTGAGTCATGTCTGACCAAAGGTGAAAACCTGAACATCACCCAGACCACAAAAATGGCCAAACATCCTTTCTTGCTCATCTGAGAGAGTTCTGGTTCATGTCCAGTTAGAACCGCAGCCTCCTCCTTTTCTAGGTAAGCTTTACTTAGGTACCTGGTTATAGGCTCACCTCCCCGGCAGCACCCAACCCAGACAAAAGCCCCATTTCCTTCACCTCTCTCCACATCGCTGACCACAAGACTCTGAACCTCCTCTTTCCTAGAGGGTTCCTCGGGGCTCCCCATGATTTGTGGTTTCTTTCCCTGAGAAAAACGATGATTTGCAGCTCCATTTTCAGATGGACTTTTGCTGAAAGATATTAAACCACAGTACCTTGATTGAAAACCTTGGGCCTTTTCAATGTTCAATGTTTATTTACAGTAGTTACAGCCTATGTGTAACTGAACAATTTTGTACCATGTATTTATTGTGTGTGCTACTTCATAAAAAGTAAATGTGCTATGAGACCTGTTTTATGTCTCCTGAAACAGCTATTGGGTGTATGAAAAAGAAAGAAAGAAAGAATGGAAGGAAGGAAGGAAGGAGGAAGAAAAGAAGGACAGTAATAAATGAAGGAGAAATTATAAGCACACGGGGTATTAAAAGTTAGAGACAACCCTGACATTTATATACAACACTGACAACCAGCTACCTGAACTACAAAGTGGGTATTTTAATTCCTACTCTGTAGATGAGGAAATGACACTTGCAACGCCTACATTAAGCCTAGATTGGCAGAGGCTTCTCACTTACAGGCTAGTACTGCCTCCAACCCCAAGTGGCTGAAGGCAAGCTGTTCACACAAGAGAAGTAAAAATAACCGGATATTCTGAAGAAAAACAAAATGCCAGGCTGGAGAGATGCCCCAGCAGTTAAAGGGCTTTCCGTGCAAGCAGGAGGACCAGACCTCAGATCGCCAGCCCTCGTGTGGCTGCTGAGAGAGTACGGCAACCCACCTGTGATTCCATCTTGGAAAGTCTAGGCAAGGGGTACCCAGACTTCCAACCCCTCCTTTAGCCTGCCTCCCAGCAAACTTGCTAGCAAGATTAGATGTTTGGTGAAATTTAGACTTGGTTGAGAGACCCTGCCTCATTGAATGAGGTAGAAGAGTTTTGAGGAAGAATCTTGACATCAACTGTGGGCCGCTATGTATGAACATTTTCGTGCATACATCTTCACATGCATCTGCACACACACACACACACACACACACACACACACACACACACGCACACATGTATTCATGTACTCACATACATACATGCACACATATCACACACATGTATCCCAGATTTTCTAAGTACAAGGTCTTTCACCATAGTACTGTCAGACTAAGAAATGGGATATGTTAACAATGCTCAATGAGAATCTGTTATGAAGAAATATTTGAGAAATCCTTGACTGGGGGCATTCTTTATTTAAAGATAGAAGATGTATCACACAGGTAGTGGGTTGTTGTTTTGTTTTGTGCTATACTCTATCCTGGGAAATATACGAAATCAGTGAAACAAAGATATAAATGAGTTATGTGGAAGTCTATGAGCATCTCTTCGGAAAGGTAACTTTCATATGAAAGTTAAAGATAGGACAGGCAATGTCCTGTCTGCTGCTTAGTAGTAAAGAGAGGAAAGGGGTTTCCTGGAGGGAGGAATGCCTTCTTCTGTACACTGCATGGGTGCACAGTGAATGGACATTTCCTACAGATGGGCTGCATTAGAAGAAGGGGTATTTGGTTTTGTTTTTGGTTTTTTGGGGTTTTTTTGTTTTGTTTTGTTTTGTTTTGTTTTGTTTCGTTTTTGTTGTTGTTTGGTTTCTTTGCTTTGTTGTTGTTGTTTTGGTTTTGGTTTTGCTTAGACAAGAAAAATCAAATTGTCAAACCTGACAATAGTGGCACATGCCTTTAATCCCAGCATTTGGGAGGGAGAGGCAGGCAGATCTCTCAGTTCAAAGTCTACAGAATGAGTTCCAGGATGGCCATGGCTACACAGATAAACCTTGAGACATAAAAATAAAAAATAAGAAAAATAAAAATCAGACTAATTATCAACATGGGTACAGGTTTTTAACAGTAGCAGACTTAAAACGATCCCATTTCTAATAAAGGAAAGAAGTAAAGAAGATTTGAACAAGGAAAATATCCAGCTATAGTATAGGTGCTTGATATATTTAAATTTGGTTTTGCAGTCTCACCTGTACAAAGGAAGACAGGAAACTTAGTTGAGGAAATAAAATGACTTTCAAGTCCCTAACTTTCCCTTATTTACTTAATTTCGCCTTTCTATATTCTTTGAAATAGTTTGTGAAAGACTAGACTGGAACCATGCCCCCCTCTAGGGGAAGACGGAAGGACCTGGATCGGCCTGATCATTTCCTGGAAAGATTGACTCCAACGAATTGAACAAGGATTGGTGTTGAGCTGCTCAGTGTTCCTATTTGGTCATTTTTTTTTCCTGTAGGAAAGGCTCAGAAAGGAGCGTCATTAACCCTTGACTTTATCTTTGTCATTCTGTAACAACCTTGGTTCACGGGATGCAGATGGAATTCAACAGAATGAGTGTCGGGAACAGTCAGCATCTTTCAAGTTGGTCAGTTGAATGAATGAATGAATGAATGAATGAATGAATGAATGAATGAAGAAGCTGGAGGAATATTAGACCCTCTCCGACTTTCCCTTTTTATACATTCATATTGTTTTCCTCTGGGAAAATATGGCCACTGACTGACAGTAAGGCTTACATCAGCTGCTAAAGGGCAAAACTGTCTAAAGCTGAGGTCTTTCTGATCCAGGTAGAAGAACCCTACGGGCATACTAAGCCTGCCAGAATTGGGGTCTCTGTCTCCAGGCTGGTCAGCAGTGGGTCAGTGTGGTAAGTTCACGTAGGAACGCCTGAGTTGCCAAACTATGGCGGGTGTGAGGCCAGGCATGGGAGTTAGGGAATCTAATTACCTAGGGCTCTGTCATCAGCCTGCAGAGAGGGATGTTGTTAGAGATGGGCCTTAGGAAACATGTTTGTGTCTCTGTTGGTTTGCTGGAACTGTCATAACAAAGGTCCCAGAAGAGAGCAATAAGTGACTTACACACAGAATGGTTTCGTTGCCTTTCTGCAGTTTGAAAGTCCAAGACTGGGGCGTCAGTGTACTGGCTTCCTTTGAGGCCTCCCTCTTTGACTTCTTGGCTTCAACGCAGTTTTGTTTCTGTCCCTGTCTGTATCTTAGTCCCTTTCTATAAGAGCACAAATCAGATCAGATTAGTGTCTAAGTCTAGCAATCATTTTCACTTAAGGACCCTTAATCCCCAAATCACAGTTCTGAGGTACTAGGGGGTTAGGATTTCAACTTGTGCACTTGGGCTGGGTAAGTTTATCTCACTAGTATCCAATGAGAGCATTGTCAAATGTGTTCATTACACTGTGCTTTCAACGTTTTCTGACTCAGACATCTGAAAAAAATGGTGGCTACATTTTAAAGATTGTCACTGTGGTTTACCCAGATTATCCTGTTTCCCCGTTCTTCCTGACTTTTCTAAGACTTATTAGCTAATGTGCAACCCGGTGAGGACACGTGTAGAAACTGCAGCTGCATTTCATGTTACTGCCTTTTATGTTTCCCATTTGCAGGTTGCCTAACTGTGTGCTATGAGTCTTCGTGTACCATATACATATTCTTTATAGATTAAAGGGGAATATTAATGGTATGGTAGATAATAATTTGTCTATTATATTACATTAGTGGAGGACATTTTGAGGGAAAGCAGAAATAGCTCAGATGCTAATAATAAATGTGTTTTTGCAATGCATCACTTCAAATCATTTTGGGGAAGAAGCGGTGTCTACAGACGCTGTATAAATGAGGAAAAACAGGATTAGTCACAAAATATTTTTAAAGCCAACAGTAGCTAGAAAAAGAAAAATCAATGCCCAAATTAGCACAAACTGGTTTAAAAAATAAGCATGTCTAAATTGATTTTTCCATATATTTGCCTTAGACAAAGTATGGGAGGAAGTGGACCTTTGCCAGACCTAAAGCATTTCTCTGAGCTCTATCAGCTTCTATTAATGGGCAATGACGCCATGTTGGCTCCCAGCCAGGCCCCGGTGCACTTAAGACTGATTGGATAGAAGCAGGCATTGCATCAAACAATGCAGAACTACAAGGAGTGTTGAGAAATGGGTCTGGAGAGCTGGCTTCCCATGACAATGAAGAACTCATGGCACCCGTGAGGTGACCTTTTGGTCAGAGTCAACTGACCAACACTGAGGATGAACAAACTCCCCTGAGCTGCCAAGTCACAGAAACCTTAGCATTATGAGCAGCCAGGGTGGAAATTAACCCCACGCCCTGGAAGCCATTAGTTTTGTCTCCTTCAGTCAGAGCAGCAGACTCGCAAATGCCTTTACAAAGATGTATTGGCCTATTTCTGAATTCTCTGCTTTACGAGTTGTACCAAATTGCACTCGGTCATTCGTCCTAGCAGGGATTCCAAAATGGCATTCTAAAGAGAATCTAGAGAGAGCCCCCAAGAGTGTGCTAGTATGGTAATATCCTGCTCTCAAGCTGCTGTGCACAGATGCTATGACATCCTCTCCCCCAGGCTAGGGCAAAGGAGACAGGGTGGATGAGGCGGAGTGGGGAGGGTGGGCACAACATGTACATTTGATCTGATAAAGGCTTTTCATAGAGGAAAAGTTTACAAAGACAGTGGCTGAAATGGAGCATTTTATTGCTAACCCCATAAGGACTTTAAAATGCAGCATGAAACACAGCCCCGCTTGGCCAGTGAAACAGGAACTATAGGAAAATATGGTGTAGTGTGGACTTAGTTAAACTTTTATATCAATACTGATTCTTTCACTGTCACAAACGCACCATTTTTAATGTTAATAGTCAGGGGACTGAATATGAGGCAGAGAGGAATTTTCTGGATATCTGAAATTCTGCATTATTTTCCTAAGAATTCTTTGACTGTATAGCCATTCCAAAATAAAAAGGTTACTCTGCCCGTGCGTTCTAATAAAGTTTCTTTAAAATAATCAGAGAAGCACAGGGGAATATTTTTAGGGGGTACTGGTAGAAGAAAAAAGTTTGACTAAGACTTAATAATTTGGCTAATAGATACATGGAGAGATGCCATATGTTGACTTTTCTACTCCCATACTGGTTTAAAAGTCTCTACACTGAGTCAAAAAAAAAAAAAAAAAAAAAAAAAAAAGGCCTTAAGCAGTTTTCTCCAAACAGGTACGTAGCTTTGGATGAATGTTTTTCTCCATATAGTGTTCAAGCAGTTGGCATTAGTTCTGAGTTTGATCTGGGCAGAAGTTCTTAAGTCTGCCATGCCATTAGACTGGGAATGAACAGCTCCCCATCCCTTGCCTGCCACTAAAACAATACCAAAATAAATGGCAGCCATTAGTCAGTGAGCACACAGAATCCTTCTCTAGGCTTCTCCTCACTAGGCTACTCTTCTTCCCGCTCCTTTTTAATTAAAAAGCATTGAACATTCATTTAGGGCCCCAAGAAACATGGGTGCCCTTCATCCTTGGCACATCCTTTAGCATTCATCGTTGGCACCGCCATCTTGATTATCTCCCACTATCAAGTCAGTCTGCAGTTCAGTTGATTTTGCTTCGCTTCTGTCTTTGTCTCTCTGACCTGGTCTTGTCGAAGGTTCAGACCTCTATTTCCTAACCACAGATCTATTTCTACTTAGGTCACTCTGATTTAACCTGTGCAGTACATGTCGACGCAGCCACAAGACAGGGTGTATTAATCTCTTCATAGTACAGTAACAAGCAGGAGTCAACTCTCTCAAGACCCATCTTGTAATCACCTCCTAGGAGTTCATCTCCTAATGCCACCATCTCAATTTGTTAAGTTTCAATAGAGGGATTTTAGAGAGATACCAGCATTCAAATCATAGTAATGAAAAATGTGGCTTTCTCATTCACATGACATCCTTGCTTGGGTTTTCAACCATTCTTAGTATTACCCTACAACCTTCAGGACGAAGACTTAGCCTCCAGGCTCAAAATGTAGTCATGTCCTACCTATACTTCCACCAAGTCCAACTGCTTCTTATTTCCAGAATGTTCTGGGACACACACACACACACACACACACAGTCCTTCCATCCTAGACCTAGATTGTTTTGATCCTCCCACTCTCTAAACCAGTGTGGTCCCCAACCGACTTACTGCTGTGACCCTTTAATACAGTTCCTCATGTTGTGGTGAACCCCAACCATAGAATTATTTCATTGCTACTTCACGACTGTGATCTTGCTACTATTATGAATCATAATGTAAATATATGATATATAGAATGTCCGATATGTAGGACCCCAAAGGGATCAAAACCCACAGATTGAGAATTGCTGCTCTAAATAAACACCTGTATAACTTTCCACATGGAGTTCAAGCATCTCCTCTTAAACTGCTCAGATTAGGGGCTAATGTGGGGGTCTCTGACGCACTCTCCATTCGTAAGGGTCAGCATGCTGAGAACAAATGCCCTCTCCGTCATTTTTAGAAAGGTACTGAACTGGCTGCAACGCTCCTCCAGACAGGAGCTAATGCTTCCTCCTTTGCACCCCTACTATACCTCACGTTCAAGGCAACCACTGGTGGAACTACCTTTAGGTGAAAGAAGGGCAGGGTAAGACTTGAATCCCCGGGCCATTAAGAGCTATACTATCTCTACTGCACTAGGTTTCCATATCACTACCACCCCACATACCCTCCAATTTCAGTTGTCTCTCTCCATATCTCCCTCCCTCCGTCTATCTAATTCCTCATGCTCCCATTGTTGGGGTTTAAATCTCGACTCGCGTCCAGACAGAACACACCAAACCAACATGTTTCCACGTGGAGAGTTTTAATGAGAGAAGAGTAGAAGAGGGGAGGAACAAAGGAAGCCGGCCATGGGCATGTGGAGGAAAGGGGGGGTGGGGTGGGGAGAGAAGGGATAGGGACAAAGAGGGCACAAGAGCAGAGCAGAGCAAAGAGAAAGAGGGAGCAAGAGAGGAGTGAGAAGGAGAGGTGGGGGCAAGCAGCTCCCTTTATAGTCAGGCACAGCTGGCTGTTGACAAGCAACTATGGGGCGGAGCATACCTGGCTGTTGCCAAGTAGTTGTGGGGGTGGAGCTTAGACAGAATACCAACACCCATTCCCACCACCCCCCCAGTCTACCGGAAGAACATATTCTGTTTCCCCTTCCTATAGAGATTCGTGAGTCCCCTTAGAACCGTCATTGTTACTTAGCCTTTCTGGCTCTTAGGAGCTCAAAAGAGACTAAAGCAGCAATTCTGGAGCCTGAATGTCTACACCAGGTCCTCTGCATATATGTTAAGGTTGTTAGCATGGTGCTTTTGTGGGACTTCTAACAGTGGGAGTGGGGGTGTCTCTGACTCTTCCACCTGCTCCTGGAACCCTTTCCCTTCTACTTGGTTGCCTTGCCCAGCCTTGATATGAGGGTTTGTTCCTAATCTTATCGTATAATTTTATCTCATGCTCAGTTGATATCCCTGGGAGACCTGTTCTTTTCTGAAAGGAAACAGGAGGAGTGGATCTGGGGGAGAAGGAAGGGAGGGAGGACGTGGAGGAGTGGAGGGAGGAGAAACTGTGGTTCAGATGTATTGAGAAAAATGAAAGAAAAGAAAAAAAAACAGCTACACTATCTCGTTTCTGCCTTAAAACTGTTAGATCGAACACTGGGTATTTACAAGACGACTACTTAATAAACAAAAGTGTAAATTCACAGTAGTTCCGAGAACTGTACTGTTAAAAATATGAGTATTCTTTGAAGGCATAGTTTATAAACAAGCTGTGTGTCAGGACGTTCACATCTGATGAGGCAAGCTCTGGCTCAGTGAATCAAGTCAGTGACTCCATCGGATGACTCACTGCTCTTGAGACCCTCCTTAAAGGCATCTTCAGGACGATGCTCAGTCTTTTATAATTCTTCCAACCCCTAGTCCCTGCCTGCTAGGGGAAGTAGCAAGCACAGTGTGGAGGCCTCACAGCAGGAGGCTGACTGGAAACAAGTTGTGGTCTTGTTCTTTGTTTAGATTTCTGCTGGGGAAGGGCACTTCCTCTCGCTTTTGTTAGAGCCAAGCATCACATTCTGGATGGTGAGAATTGTGATCAGAGCAGGAAAATGTGAACTGAAGAACTTTTGGGACACACATCTTGGCTGCAGGCAGGGACTGAGGACTTTTTGCTACATTGTTTTCGGCTGCGAGGCCACGAGATGCAGTAGTAGTTGGAAGGCTTTTTTGATTTCTATGTAGTATGTTGTACTTGGCCAGACCCTCCAGTTAGAGCTGCTTGGGTGTCGAATAACTTGTTATGGTCTTTAGAAGAGAGTAAAAAAATTAAAAACTTCAAGCCTCTCCTTCTCGCCCTCCCTCCTCCACCCTCTCTGCCCCACTCCACTTGGGTTATCTCAGGGCAACAAGAAGCAGTGGGCACTGGTTAAGAAACTGACAGAGCACAGGTTTGAAGCAAACAGAGCCTTCTCTGTTTCACTTCTATGACGGTATTCGCCAGCAGGCTGTCTTCATCTATTGTAAAGAAGGAGACGGTTAATCCCTAGAAGAATATTGTACATTTCAGAAGAGCATCCGGGATGGGTAATAAAGATACGATCAAAGATGGGTGAGGGGCATCCCCACATCCCCACACTTCCTGGAGCCAGGAATTCGAGGTTACATAGTAAGTTTGAGGCCAACCCGAACTACATAAGACCCTGTCTCAAACAGCTATTAAAAAAAAAGAGTATTAGAAATTAGAAATTTGACTTCAGTTTAAAACAGTTTCTCTGTGCCCAACACTAACAGATCAAAAAACAAAAACAAAAACAAAAACCCAAAAAACCAAAACCTCCCGATGTTTCAACATGCGCAGTTTGTTTATTCTCTCTCCTACATCTTATTTTGGCATTTTCGCTCAAGTACCAAATCCAGTAAATGTTATTTAAACGGAAAGAGGAAAAAAAATCATTAATAACTGCCAGAAAACCATTTCCCAGCCAGCCAGCCAACCCACAAGCATCCAAAGATAGGATTTCATTTTTAATCACATAATGAGACAAAGACTATCAAGTGGAAACATAAAGGGATGAAATTTTCATTTATTGTAAACCTCTGTCAGAAAGATTTCCAATGGTGGGTTATTTGATGACAAGACAGTTGCTGATCAAGGATGACATCAGAAGCTAGCGCTGACAAAGTGTTATATGGGGTGCTAGCAATCAATGAACGCTAGAATTGAGCGAGCACAAGGAACACTCGAACTGAGCATGCGCAATGTACCCTCGGCCTGAGCACTTGCTCTTCCGCTCCCATCGTCTACAAAAATGGATCCCCTGAACTCAGACTGCAGAGCAAGAAACTAAAGATGGCAGACGGCAAAGGCACCGTGTTATGGCCTGTGTTCTAAGCACTGAGTCTTAGAACATGCACATCAAGTGGGAAGGCCAGCAAACTGCATTTAACCTGTGTGGGATGGCCTCTGTATTCGTAAAGCCGGGAGGAAAAACAGGGGTGTCTATGTCTTTCGTGACATCTTTCCTGCTAAGTTTTCTCTATCCAGGTCTCATTCTAGGAGAAAATGCATAGACTCCTTTCATATCCTACAGTACAATGTTGTTGTTTCCAAAACACCTGAGCGTATCCCTTTAAAATATGAAATAGAATACAATACACTTATGCTTCCGTCCCTTCCTGAGACTGAATTTTAAAGCAAGATTCTCTTTTTTTTTTCCTTTACTGAGCATTCAGGCTGGAGGAGGTTTACCTCACATACGTGAGTACTTTAACTTCATTCTTTTGAATCCGAAGAACTCAGTTCTCCTTTGTTATTCTAATTTAGGACTGTGTGATCTTTACCACGGTTTAGTATTAACAGTGTATTTCTCCCTAGGATATAGCAGTGAGCAATTTTTAAATGTTTAAAATTGTGTTATTCTTGGGTGGGGGTAGCGGTGCAGCCATGCTGTGATACACGTGTGGCGTGAGAGGACAATTTTATGACGTGAGTTCTCTCCTCCCACGTGTCCATGGGTTCCAAGGATCAATTCGAGTGGTCAGGTTTCCGTGTCAAGGACTAAATGCAGAGCCGTCGTGCCCATCCGCCATTTTATAAACAGAAACCTAATTACATCAATACCAGGTTTTTGAAAACATGAGCTTGCAGATCACAGTGAGGGCTTCTGAAAGAACAGGTTCTCATTTAGCTGCTCTGTGGAGAGGCCCAAGGGGCTTCCCTTTGAACACATTCCTGCTCTAGTGCTCTTTGGTCTGCAAATAGTGGCTCAGACCAGACAGGATGTAGTTGTGTCTCCAGAAACTTAAGTCAACTGATGGCGCCGGGAAGCTAGCTTTGCTTTATTTATAAGCCATGCATAATCCAGGGATGATCCATTGGAAGACCTGATTATTGGCTGTTGTAAGGGCTCTTCCATGTTGCCATGGGCCCAGGTTCCCCTATCTTTCTGCTGTGCTCTCCTGGGTATGGTTTAAAGTTCCCTAGACATCCTCCTGTCCCAGATGATGGCTGTTATCACTTCCGTTCCATAGTCAGCAACAGAGGAAGCAGGTATCTGGCTAAGTCAATCCCTCCTAACGGAGCAGTCGCGGGTGCCACCCAATAACCTTCCGCTACATCTCATTGTTCAAAATTTAGTCATCTACTAAAGGACGCATTGGAAATGTGGCCTTTCCAGTTGGCACTGCGGGGTTGAAGCTCACTTGGAAAATAATAAGAGCAACAAAGGAGCTAGGTAGAGTTTTTAGCGCCATGTGGGTCACGTGAGATAATCGCGGGCTCCCTATTAGTCAGGCTTTGTCCTCTGGACCACGCCCTACTCCAAAAATGCAGCAGCTATTCTGCCAAAGCGCAGGGGAGGCTAGCGGAGCCATCAGTGGGGCAAGGCTGTATTGCTGGCTTCCTTACTTTCCCTCCTGCCTAAGGCCATCATTGCTCTTGGCTCTAAAACTTGGCAGTTAAGAGAACCAGTTCTCACCTTGTTGCTGCTGTTTGAATGGCATACATAGTATTGTTTGCATCTTTGGGTTCTCCGGGAAACAGTTACTGTCACACCGGCCAAGATTCTGGCTCAAGGAGGCTGACATAGCCTCCAAATTATTGTCCCTGAGGTTATGGTATATAAATAAGGAAATGAATCCAAAAGTCTTCCTTTCTTGGTGCCAGTCAGTTCGTTCTTGAGCAGCGGAAGAGTTATCCAAGGTACAGAATCCAATCCAGCCCATTGATCTGGATCCCAGCAATTGGATCTTTGCCCAGCACTTCCGGGGAACAGGAAGAGGACGAGAAGCGATCCACACTGCTGAGAGGGAGGCTTCTGGAGAGATAAGAATCATAGCTCTGCCTATGGCTCATGGGTGATGAAAGAAAGCTCAGACAAGATGCTCCGTGGGATCTCCGCCATGGATCCTGAGTTCAGAGGTAAAAGGTGGAGGATGTGCCGGCCTAAAAACATCAGCCGACAACACGGCAATCATTAGAGTCCTTCATTTCTCATCTCAAGGAATTTAGTCCTCCAAATTGTCCATCTAAAGTCAAAAATCAGCTTGTGGATGGTGTTTTTGGTGCTTCAGTATAGTCAATCCTTATTACTAGGACTTCATTCCTTGAAAATAATTTGTATAAATTAACCTAATGTAGCGTGTTCTTAAAATTTATTTCTGTGTTGTTTGTATGTATGTCTATGCACCACATACATGCCTGGTGCCTATGGAGGACAGAGGAGGGGATGAGACCCCCTGGAACTGGAGCCACAGAAGGATATGCATTGTCATGTGGGTGCTGGGAACCAAGCCTGGGTCTTTTAGAACAGCCATATTAATCACTAAGCCACCTCTCCAACCCCCTTGAAGTAACTCTTAGAAGCAAGGCAATATGATCTTTCAGTACAAATTTAGCCCTCAGATTTTAGTGTGGAAAGAAGTAACCATGAATATACACTGTTAAGTATGAAAGTAAATAGATTAAATGCTTTTAATATATATTTAATACCATTTTCAAGCCTTACAGGTAGATTTCTAGTTATTAAATATAAATAATATTAAAACATAATTAAATTCTGTGTCAAAAGGTAATCACTGGATACTAAAAATATAATAACCATATTCTCTCTTTCAGCCCCTGCCTCCCTCTCTCTCTCTCTCTCTCACACACAGACACACACACACACACACACACACACACACACACACACACACACACACAGGAGGATTGTTGGAATTGAATCTAGAGTCTTTTGCATGCAGGCTGAGCTATACCTCCATTCCTTGTTTTCTTTGAATATTGAAAAAAATATAAAACCTGTCCTTAAACACACTGGAACTCACTGTTCGATTCGAACAGCAATGATACTTGTACAAAGTGGATTGGGGTTTGAGTATTGAGTTGGATCTAGAACATGGCCTATTGGTTTTTTTGTTTTGTTTTGTTTTGTTTTTTGATTCATCGCCCCCAAAATGTTGGCCTAGCAAGAGTATACATTGGTGAGAAGGTACCTACAAAGATACCTGCCACAAACTGAGTTTAGAAATCTAAAGGCTAGGGGATACCTGGCTTCCTTTGACCCCTGTGATGGCTTAAATATGCTTGCCCAAGGGAGTGGCACTATTAGGAGGTTTGGCCTTGTTGGAGTTGGTGTGGCCTTGCTAGAGGAAGTGCATCACTGTGGGAGTGGACAATGAGAGCCTCCTCCCAATCATGTGAGAGCCAGCCTTCTAGTGGCCTTCAGAGGAAGATGTAGAACTCTCAGTTCCTCCTGTACCATGCGTGCCTGGATGTTGCCATGCTCCTGCCCTGATGAGAATTTACTGCACCTCTGAACCTGTAAACCAGTCCCAACTAAATGGTGTCTTTACAAGAGTTGCCTTGGTCATGGTGTCTGTTCTCAGCAGTAAAACCATAACTGAGACAACCCTACAGACCCTAGTTTCACAAAGGAGTTGCAGATGCTTCATTCAATTAGAAGTTAGTTACTAAGCTTGTGTTATTTGCTAAGCTCTCGTCCAGATGTCCAGATTCAGCAGCAAAGGAAGGGAACAAATATATTTATACATCCACTGCTTATAGTCTTTCTGATGACTTGGTAAGAGAATGAAAATGCTAGCTCAACTCGCCCCGTATGGTGATTCCAGCTAACTCCCCACTCCAACTTTGGCAGTAAGATGAAAGTAGCCTAATCCTAAATAACTGAGGGGTTACAGGGCCCTATGGCTAAACTGCAGCATGTCTTAATGCCATAGCCTGCCCTTGTCCTTGTTCAGTTCTCTCTCAACAAACAGCAGGACAAGCTGAATACCTACAATTACTGCAAATCTCACTCTTCTCCCAGAATGACCTTAGACAGCACAGAAGGAAATTTACTGCCAAAACACTGTTAATAATTGCAACAACAACAACAACAACAATAAAAAAGAAAAATTCATCTCTGGAACTTTAAACAGACAATTTCATTTTTTTTTTTGTATTCTTTTTTTCTCCATCTTTATTAAATTGGGTATTTCTTATTTACATTTTAATTGTTGTTACCTTTCCCAGTTTCCAGGCCAACATCCCCCTAGCCCCTCCCCCTCCCTTTCTATATGGGTGTTCCCCTCCCCACCCTCCCCACATTACCGCCCTCCCCCCTACAATTCCGTTCACCGGGGGTTCAGTCTTAGCAGGACCCAGGGCTTCCCCTTCCACTGGTGCTCTTATTAGGCTATTCATTGCTACCTATGAGGTCAGAGTCCAGGGTCAGTCCATGCATAGTCTTTAGGTAGTGGCTTAGTCCCTGGAAGCTCTGGTTGCTTGGCATTGTTGTTCATATGGGGTCTCAAGCCCCTTCAAGCTCTTTCAGTCCTTTCTCTGATTCCTTCAACGGGGTCCCGTTCTCAGTTCAGTAGTTTAATGATGGCATTCGCCTATGTATTTGCCATATTCTGGCTGTGTCTCTCAGGAGAGATCTACATCCGGTTCCTGTCAGCCTGCACTTCTTTGCTTCATCCATCTTATCTAGTTTGGTGACTGTATTGGGCCACATGTGGGGCAGGCTCTGAATGGGCGTTTCTTCAGCCTCTGTTCTAAACTTTGCCTCCCTATTCCCTCCCAAGGGTATTCTTGTTCCCATTTCAAAGAAGGAGTGAAGCATTCGCATTTTGGTCATCCTTCTTGAGTTTCATGTGTTCTGTGCATCTAGGGTAATTTGAGCATTTGGGCTAATATCCACTTATCAATGAGTGCATACCATGTATGTTTTTCTGTGATTGGGTTACCTCACTCAGGATATTTTCCAGTTTCATCCATTTGCTTATGAATTTCATAAAGTCATTGTTTTTTGATAGCTGAGTAATATTCCATTGTGTAGATATACCACAGTTTCTGTATCCATTCCTCTGTTGAAGGGCATCTGGGTTCTTTCCAGCTTCTGGCTATTATAAATAAGGCTGCTATGAACATAGTGGAGCATATGTCTTTGTTATATGTTGGGGCATCTTTTGGGTATATGCCCAACAGAGGTATAGCTGGGTCATCAGGTAGTTCAATGTCCAATTTTCTGAGGAACCTCCAGACTGATTTCCAGAATGGTAGTACCAGTCTGCAATCCCACCAACAATGGAGGAGTGTTCCTCTTTCTCCACATCCTTGCCAGCATCTGCTGTCACCGGAGTTTTTTATTTTAGCCATTCTGACTGGTGTGAGGTGTGTGGGTTGTTTTTTGATTTGCATTTCCCTTATGACTAAAGATGTTGAACATTTCTTTAGGTGTTTCTCAGCCATTCGGCATTCCTCAGCTGTGAATTCCTTGTTTAGCTCTGAACCCCATTTTTAATAGGGTTATTTGTCTCCTTGCAGTCTAACTTCTTGAGTTCTTTGTATATGTTGGATATAAGCCCTCTATCAGTTGTAGGATTGGTAAAGATCTTTTCCCAATCTGTTGGTTGCTGTTTTGTCCTAACAACAGTGTCCTTTGCCTTACAGAAGCTTTGTAGTTTTAATTTGTTTTTTTTTTTAATGACAGATTCATTTTTATTTTTATTTCATGTATGTGAGTGTTCTATCTGCATGTACACCTGCATGCCAAAAGAGGGCATCAGATCCCATTACAGATGGTTGTGAGCTGCCATGTGGTTGCTTGGAATTGAACTCAGGACCTCTGGAAGAGCAGCCAGTGCTTTTAATAGCTGAGCCATCTCTCCAGCCCCCAGACCATTTTATTTTAATAAAATTAAGTGAGGATCTTGGGAATTTCTTCAGAATCGTGTAGAAAGCACATCTCACATTGAATTCTATGGAGACTCTCTACAGGGGTTCCAAGAACAGGCTTAATGGGACAAATAGCTGGTTCTGGGGCAGGAGGCTTGATGATCAGCAAGAAATTCATGCATATATAACCAGCCTATTAACTGAGCATCAGCTCACCCATCATCTACAATGGAAAGGAAGCGAACAGGAAGACAATGAAACAGCTTTCCTCACCTCCTAGCTGACTCATTTTACATCGGTGCCATTCTGGCTTCCCATCCCTGCTGTCACCCCAGAAGCATCTGAGGCTGCCTCTGTTTCTTTCCTTCTTCCTCACTATCGTCAACATGTACTCTTAGGGCATGGACCCTGGGGAAGGCCCTAGGGAGACAGAACCAGTCCCTAAGGACAAGCAGTAGGTCCCTCCCCAAAAGAACCACACTCTACATTCTCTTTGCTCCCAGTGACTCTTACAAAGTCCACAGTTCTCGCATTACCCTTTCTAGACATTTTAACAGAATGGCCTCTGGAGGCAGTCTTTGATGCCTTCACTGCCAGCACTTGAAGTCTCTCTATGGAAGGAACCAAAATGCTCTTCATTTGGGCAGATCATTTCTAAGGACCTGCCTCTATCCCCTCACAACAGAATCACCATGCCAGATTTGGTAAAAGGGACCCCAGTGGCATTTCTTTCTCTCCTCCGCTGTTTCCATTATGGGAGCATCACAGGGTAGAGAATTATCCAGTATTTATTCTGGACCTACGATATGTTAAGTATTTTTGGCTCACTAAGGAAAGCTCTGAGGTTCTTGGCTTGGAAAGAGTTTTTCATGATCCTTTCAAGTTTTTTTCTGCATATCCTGTAGACATGTGCACTGGAGGACTCTGACCTAGCACATCATTGCAAAGATGTTTGTAGAGCAAATAGCCTTGGAAGCCAAGGCTCTCCCTAACAGAGATAATAAGATAATGCTAATAAGATAATGCTTCCCCCTAGGACAAAGGTAGGCAAGTCTGCCAGCTGCTTATTAAAAATATTTGAGTTTCTGAACCTTGGTATCTCTCAGCTGTGTGGCAAACACAGCTCTATGCACAGCATCTACTGGGAAAGTCACCACACCTGTGAGACTTGAGGAGCAATGGAGATAGGTGGGAATATGAAGCTTGGGCTACATGCTATGCTGTGATAGGGGACAACATCACTGTCTTGAACACAGGGGTCTCCATCTTCTCCTAAGAACTGAGTTTGACCAGCTTGTGACCCTTTAGAAAGGGCAAAATCACAGGCCATTTTTAGATTATTAAAGTTAACACATTTCCTCTTTAACTGTTATTTGTATTGAAGTCTGTTAGAGATCACGTTGTTTTATTAATTTTCCATCTCTCCCTGTCTTACCACCTGTCACTGAAGCTAGTCTACCCACCCTCCTCTCAACCCTAATGTTGATATTATCTGGAGAGGTCTATATTATTAGAAAGTTTCCTTCAAGAAATCCAGCACTAGTGAAATATCTGAAAACCCACTCTTCCAACTCAAGGGACATTTGGTGGAAGTGAATTCTGACGCGAACACTTATTCAATTGTAGAAGAGATTTATAGATGATATCTTATTTGTGATTAACCATAAGAAACCCATGAGAAACTGAACTTTGAAATGTGCCAATGGTTCTGTTTTATGTTCTTTTTTTCAGGTTCAAAATTCTCAGAATTCTCGCCTCAGTTCTCAGATAGGCAAGTACTTCTATGATGGTTCTTTCTCTTAGATGTTCTGCTCAGATTATTTTCCAGGTAGAATAAATACTTATTTCTGAATGCCACACATCCACTCTTCCACACTGGATTACAGTTGAATATGTTGGTGAGGACCTTTGATCAATGAGTATAGTTGGCTATTTCTTTTCATTAGTCTATCTTCAACTGTAGGCTTAAGATAATTTGTAATGTACCCATAGTGTATTCAGTCAGGACACAAGGACAGATGGTGTAGTGGTTAAAAAGGAACAGGGACTGATTGATTTGGAGCCCGTGTATTTGTGTAATAAAGTCACGTTCACTTAGCCTCTCTGTGCCTCTGTGAAGGCTGAGTTAATAGTTGTAGGGTGTTTATGTTTGCGATTATTTCTACCAATTGAAAATACACACCACTGTCTATTTACATTTATTTCCCTTAGTTATAAGCAAGCAGCAGGTTATTTTTTTAATGCAATTTTGGATGCAGCGTCATCTGGGTCTTAAATCTCCTCCAAAGGCCACATCTCGAAGGCTTCTTCCCATCCCTTGGTACTGCCAGGAGGTGGGAGAACTTGTAGGAGGTGTTTCTTATTAAGAGGGAGTTAAATCATTGTATACATGCTCTTGCAAGAGACATTAAGACCCTAGCCACCTCTTCTCTCTTGGTTTCCCATGGCCATTAGGGGAATCCTTTCTTCTACCGTGTGTTCCTTATGCTATGCTGCCTCAGCACAAATCCAAAAGCAGTGGGGCCAATGGATGATGACTGGAAACCTCTGAAACCATGAACCAAGATAAAATTTTCCTCTCTATAGTTTGACTTTATCAAGTATTTCGTCACGTAACCGACAGCTTATTGACACATGATATAAGCCTACAAGTCAGAACTGTCGTTGGACATGGGAGAGGGCAGGGATTCTCTAGCCCCCACCCCCAGCTAAGGAACCATGAACAGTTGACAGCTACTAAGGTAGGGAGAATTGAATTGGTTTTTTTTTTTTTTTAAGAGTGTGGCTCCTGGTAGGCCAACCACGCTTTACTCAGGGACTGCACATCCACATATCTCATCCAGTTCAGGGTAGACTCTGAGTGTAACTGCTGCAGAAAGGGAAGTTGCCTATGAGTAGATAGGCAACAAAAGTCAGTGAGTTATGGGGGGGAAGGGGTCATAAAGTTTGAAGGGGTCTTGGGGACTGGATCTGGGAGGAGTTATGTGGAGAAACAAAGGTAAATATTAAAATACATTCACTGTATGCATCATTGAAATGCTCAATATTTAATAAAAAAACATACCTTACTGAGAAAGAATTGAGGTTGAGAACAAAAACAGATCGGAGGATGGGGACGGTATTGATTGAGCGTGGTTTAGTGTAAACCATGCACGTGTTTCCTCATTGCTTTGTCAAATGCTTAGGGAAAAATGTGATGAATCTTTAGTTTTGTGTTTTATCAAGACACCACCACCCCCACACACTGAAAGTTTTATTGCCAAACTTAACTTTCCATGACAAAATGTTCTATTGTTAAAGTGGCTGTACCAAGAAGACCGCATCAAAATGTCATGTGCCTAATTATCTGGCAGGCAAGCATTGTTTCATTTTGAATGTTAACAAGTGAAAGCTGGTATCCGGTTCAGTGTGGCCTCTGAGTGTGACTGCTGGGGGAAGGGAGGTGGGAGGACCGTGTGCTCCCGAATGAGCCACCCTGGAAAACTTCTTAAACTAAGCAGGGCTGTGGCTGGGTGTTCCTTAGGCCAGAAGTCAGGAAGTCGGGAGGACTGAGCCACCCAGCTAAGCCCCTGCTGCAGAGCCAGCATCTGGCTCAGTCAGTCAGGGGTGGATAGAAAGTTCTGGGCTTTCCTCTGACTGATAGACGGCTGTTGAATCAGCGTGCTCATTCCTGCGGGATGCAAGGGATAGCAACTCTTTCCTGCCTGAGATGTTCCAGGTGAGTTTTATCCCGAGTGCTGTCACTAGGACTAGGGCCATCATTGGAGGGCCCAGAGTAAGATGAGAATGTGGGAGCCAGTGTTCAAACATTGTTGAGAATTTCTAGTGGACAGCCAAGTGTATGTGCAGAGTTCATAAACCCTTGAGTGGGCCATCCCTGCCATTGACCAGATAGAGCCTGGGAGACAGTCTCAAAAGCTGGCACACAGGAGGCTCACTAGGAAATACCAGTAAGGAGGTGAGGAAATCCGGGTCAATCTAGGGAATGAGCTGTAGCAGCAGAGACTACAATGGATTCCAAACAGGTCATGATTTAAGTTTCCCACCCACCACTTTGCACTTACAACAATCATTGGCTGTCGGGAGGCAGGACATGTCTTTGAGAAAAGGAGAGGTCATTAGCCAAGGGAGACCCAGACCAGCACTTCATCTCCCGTAATTTCCAATACTGGGGATATGAGTGTCTTTCCAAACAAGGAGGTCTGGGCTGAGCACCATAGCATTTACTCTGCATCCCACTTCATCCATTGTTGAAGTTATTTTCAATTTCTAAAAGAGTTGGCAGTTGGGGCTGGGGATTTAGCTCAGTGGTAGAGCGCTTACCTAGGAAGTGCAAGGCCCTGGGTTCGATCCCCAGCTCCGAAAAAAAGAACCAAAAAAAAAAAAAAAAAAAAAAGAGTTGGCAGTTGACTGGCCTACCCAGACCAGTGTGACAAGGTCACCTTAATAAACAAGACAAATAGCAAAGAAAGAGAATCACAGGAAATGTGCTAGACCCAGGGCAGAAGACTCAGACAGAGACCGAAACTTGGCAGAGAGCCTAGTAGGTGCCACAGAAAGGTGGTTTATTTTCTAGTGTTTTTGACTGGATACATTTTCTTTTATTTCCACTTTTTACCACAAAGCTGGCGTTTTCAAGATGAAGTCTAAACCAACATTTTGCCCATGATGAACTCCAGAGAGGACCAGGGGGTCTTACAGGGCAGGCAGGGAATGGTGGATAGCCTAAAATTGGAGACCCCTAGGGTCAGGGGCACAGTCTGGATGGGGAAAAAATAATGAAGTATGGTTGAGGAGGTTTATTGTCGATACGAGGAAGAGAACAGTCAGAGACATCTGGAACAGTCCAGACTGAGGCAGGCCAGTAGACTGAACCAGGCCATGGGGATGGGGAGGCATGATAGGGAAAGAGAGGAGACAGGGCAAGAGGGAACCAGGAGCCAAGAGGCCATGAGAACGAATGGGAACCAAGAAGGCAAGTAGCCAAAATGGTGGAGTTTATATAGGAAAGAGAAGCTGGGGGAAGAGAAGCTGAACTCCACCCCTGGGAGGGAGTGGTTTAGGGTAGAGGGCGGGGTGAGAAATGTGGGAGGAGCCACAGGTACTGAGTGAGACTTGTTCCAGGTTTATTTGGACCTGACATAGCCAAAAGGAAACAGTAACTGCTGACCTTAGACCCAAAGGTCGAGACCTTAGACTCAACCCTGCAGGCTCTGTCTCATTCAAATCAAGGAGCCACTCTCTGGATTGCCCAGACTTGAATCTACTTCACATTCCAGGACTAAGATTTCTGAGATAAGGGATGCAAAAGTCCTTCTTGTACTTGGGATAACACTATATTGTGATCAACAATAATGAAGAATTACGCCTGCCATAGGCACTGTGGTGGTGATATTCTGTACCAAATGCCCACCCCAGGTCAACACAAATACCTTTCGAGAATTTAGGAAACACAAGTTGTGTTTATGTCTACTAGTAAAGAGGGAAAGGGTGCTCTGAACTCAAAGATCAGAAATGAATTATTATAAGATCAGTTTGGGGCTGCTTTAAAATTGCAAATTTCAGTATCAGAGGAGATGATTAGAGAAAGCACCTGCCTCTCCAGATTGGGCCCCTAAGTTTATATCCCAAATGCACATAAGCGATGAAGCTGGGTGTGGTGGCACACATCTGTAACCCTAGGTCTGGGGCCAAGGGGTGTCATGGAGGAATGTTACCCAAAGGACACCAACCAGACAGACTGTCCAACCAGTGAGCATCGGGTTTAGTGGGAGACTCTGTTGAGAGCAGGCTATGTATGCTGTACTCTATGACTCCATAGTCTATAAATCTAGTTTCTCGGGCTGTGTATTAACTCAGGAGACTCCATTTTGAAAGGGAAAGAAGACTGCAGGTTCTGGCTGGACTCGGAAAATCTGCCATCTCTGTAAGGGACCGACCATCTGGCACAAACTGCTAAATACCTGCTTAATTCTAACTGGAGAAGATGTGTACAAGCTGGAATAGATGCTCTTAAATCCTTCCACTTCTTACCCTCACTGGCAGCCAAGGAGCTCCAAAGAATACTCTACAGACAGCTACAGGGAGAACCTGTTGACTAAGTACAGCCCCCTTTGCAGTGGGCTGTTATCAGATTCAGATGGGATTCCAACTGTGAATGCAAAACAGAAAGGGTTGTATGATTGCGTGCACTGCTAGACAGATACCTGCCTCACTGACCATGTCAAGTCCAGAGGAAATTCCCTTTTCCTGAATTCTAGCAGTTAGACAAAAGCCAGTATTCCCTAGGAATTGTAAAACCGGTTCTCACTTGTCAAAAGTAATAATTCTCCTTATCTCTAGCAAGAGGGATATAGGTTCTCTACTAACACATGTTTGTAGTGCCTATCTACATATATATGCAGATATATATTAGGGTTCTAGATAGCCTCTAGCTCTCTCAATCTCTACTCCAAGTATTTGTTATAAACTTCAAGGCTTGATTTCCGCTCACTGCCTCCCAAGTTCCTATTCCCTTAGAGCCCTGCAGATTTGTCCCCCTCTCCTCTCTGCTGTCTGGAAAGGCATCCCTGGCAGTTTGGGAGAAACTTTTCCCTTGACCGCACAGAGTGGCCATTTTGGATTGTGCACTGTCCCTTACCTCCACATAGTGCTTTGGATGGGTGAACTATGCATAAATGAGTCTCTTCTCACAGGTTGTTAAGCTCTGTGACAGCTCAGGGTCTCCTTCGCTCTGAGCCTTTGCACAGGTAGGGCCTCGGAAAATGCTGTCCTACCCTGTGCAGTTAAATGCATATTCCAATCGAAAGGGCGTTTTTCATGGTGAAGGTGGTCGTCTCCAGAGGATCACCAGGAAGGTTCTAGGTGCTCAGAAGTCAGGCAGCACATCTCTCAGTGATTGCAGTACCCATGGTGGGTGAGTTATTATTACTCTACTCACTATTGGGCTCCGAAGAGGTACTAAGTAACTTGGCCAAAGTCCCAATGTCACAAAGTATTCAACCTTCAGTTCAAATAGGATCAGAGGACTGGATTCAACTGGGACAGGGGTAAAATCAGAGGACAACCACTCCGTCCCATGTATAACTGGTTCCTGGAGTCTATTCCCTTTGCAAAGTCTTATCCACAACTCCAGACAAACCGTGGTTCCATTTTTACCAATTATCCAATTCTATCCTGCTTGGGAAGGTCAGCATCTTGTATGAGATTCTACTGGAGTTTCTAAACCATCTAAGTGTCTCCTTTTCTGGACCTCAGTATGGTTTTGAACATCTTGAGTTATATTGAAGTCCTCTATAAAGTCGCCAACCCCTTGCAAGGTGAAGCACAAGCTTTTTGGTCCCTCTGATTACAACTTATGGCAAGATGGCTCACGAAGGCACATTTGGTAAACTATGCAAATTCTTAGGCTCCTCCACTACTCAGGCTCACCTGGTCTATGATGGAGACCAGGAATCTTTTCCTGTCTAACAAACTGTATGATTCTGGTATCAAACACTACTATTTTGGGAGGAATATTGCCAATATACCTAGGGTCTAGATGAATATAACCTGTATTTTCTTTTTCAAAAAGCAATATTTTTATTGCTCTTTGAGAATTTCATACAATGTATTTTTAATTTTTTTTTTTTGGTTCTTTTTTTCGGAGCTGGGGACCGAACCCAGGGCCTTGCGCTTCCTAGGTAAGTGCTCTACCACTGAGCTAAATCCCCAGCCCCATAATTTTTAGTAGATATTTTATTTTTTACATTTCAAATATTAGCCCCTTTCCAGGTTTCCACTCTAGAAACCCCTTATCTCATGCTCCCTCCCCCTGCTTCTATGAGGGTGCTCCCTAACCACCTACCTACTCCTGCCTCCCCACTCTGGCATTTTCCTACCCTGGGGCATCAAGCCTTCACAGGAACAAGGGCCTCTCTTCCCATTGATGACAAGGCCAGCCTCTGCTACATAAGGAGCTAGAGCCATGGGTTCCTCCATGTGTACTCTTTGGTTGGTGGTTTAGTCCCTGGGAGCTCTGGGAGCTCTGGTTGATATTGTTCTTCCTATGGGGCTGCAAATCCCTTCAGCTCCTTCAGTCCTTTCTCTTACTCTTCCATTGGGGACCCTATGCTCAGTCCAATGGTTGGCTGTGAGCATCCCTCTCTGTGTTTGTCAGACTCTGGCAGAGCAACTCAGGAGACAGCTATATCACTGTCAGCAAGCACTTCTTAGCATCCACAGTAGTGTCTGGGTATCTGCATATGGGATGGATCCCCAGGAGGGACAGTCTGGATGGCCTTTGCCTTTGTCTCTGCTCCATATTTTGTCTCCATGTTTCCTCCTGTGAATATGTTCCCCCTTCTAAGAAAGACTGAAGCATTCACACATTGGTCTTCCTTCTGCTTAAGCTTCATGTGGTCGGTGAATTGCATCTTGGGTATTCCAAGCTTTTGGGCTAATATCCACTTATCAGTGAGTGCATACCATGTGTGTTCTTTTGTGATTGGGTTACCTCATTCAGGATGATATTTTCAAGTTCCACCCATTTGCCTATGAATTTCATGAAGTCATTGTTTTTAATAGCTGAGTAGTACTCCATTGTGTAAATGGATACAGAGAATGTGTATTCCTCTGTTGAAGGGCATCTGGGTTCTTTCCAGGTTCTGGCTATTATAAATAAGACTGTTATGAACATGGTGGAGCATGTGTCCTGGTTATATGTTGGAGAATCTTTTGGGTATATGCTCAGGAGTGGCATAGTTGCATCCTCAGGTAGTACTGTGTCCAATATTCTGAGTCACTATTTGCAGATGATAGTATGATAGTATACTTAAGTAACCCCCAAAATTCCACCAGGGAAATCCTACAGCTGATAAACAACTTCAGCAAAGTGGCTGGAAATAAAATTAGCTCAAACAAATCAGTAGCCTTCCTCTACTCAAAGGATAAACAGGCTGAGAAAGAAATTAGGGAAATGACTCCCTTTACAATAGTCCCAAATAAAATATCTTGGTGTGACTCTAACCAAACAAGTAAAAGATCTGTATGGCAAGAACTTCAAATCTCTGAAGGAAGAAATTGAAGATCTCTCAGAAGATGGATAGACCTCACATGCTCATGGATTAGCAGATTAATATTGTAAAAATGGCCATCTTGCCAAAAGCAATCTACAGATTCAATGCAATCACCATCAAAATCCCAACTCAATTCTTCATAGAGTTGGAATGAACATTTGCAAATTCATTTGGAATAACAAAAAACCCAGTATAGCAAAAACTATTCTCAACAATAAAAAGAATTTCTGGGGGAATCACTATCCCTGACCTCAAGATGTATTACAGAGCAATAGTGATAAAACAAACAAACAAACAAACAAACAAACACCTGTATAGTATTGGTACAGAGACAGACAAGTAGACCAGTGAATAGAATTGAAGACCCAGAAATGAACCCACACACCTATGATCACTTGATCTTTGACAAAGGAGCTAAAACCATCCAGTAGGAAAAACCCCCAGCATTTTCAACAAATGGTGCTGGTTGAACTGTTGGTCAGCATGTGTTCATCCCTCATCTAAAGCAGGCCTTTCTGATGTGGAGTCCATAGTTCCCTATATGTGTGGCTCGACTCTCTTCTCAAGGGCTCAGCTGGCTTTCTAGAAACTCTATAGAGAGGGGGACCTCACAGGCCGCTGCTCCCTTTAGTCACCCTGCCTGGTGTGGTTCCCTATCAAGTCTGCCAGGATATACAGTCAAGTGGAAACCCAGGTCTGATTTCCATCCCCTGCTGGTGCCAACAATTCTCTGTGGTCAATAAAAATTCCCCCAGTTCCTTCAGAGGAAGTGAGTTATCTGCTAGACTTCCTCTGTTTTCCAAAACTCCGACTGGCATCTCTGCCAAGGACATTATTTTGTCTGGATTCACTGGCTGGACCTCTTACATCTCAGGGAAGCCACACTGAGCATAACAGGGCCCAAGTGGTAGAGAAGGAGACAGAGTTTGAGCACAGGACTCCACAAAAAAAGGGGATCCAGGGGGGTGGGTCACAGTGGACTAGTGGCCAGTATCTTTCTAAGACCAATAGCAATCTCTCAATCTCCTTATAAATCCGTCTTTTAGCAGGTCCAAGGACATGCCAGCCTCCTTAGAATCCCTATTTAATTCATTTCTATGCAGCAGAAAGATGGGAGGAAAGGGGGCAAGAAGGATCTCTTTGTCAATGAGGCTCAATGTACAGTAGAATCTGTCCTGGGTCTATTATAGTAGAGCTGAAACATCCAGACAGCGGCACTCATAGACAATGAATGTGTCTTAGTCTATGTTCTGTTTTTATAGCTCAATGCCACAGACTAGGTGATTTATAAAGGACAAAGTCTTATTCAGCTCATGGTTCTAGAGACTGGGACACTAGGGTCTAGGAGCTTTATCAGTGATGGTTTCCTTTCTACTCAGGACTGTGTAGGTACTGATGGTACAGGACACTGTTTAAGAAGGACACATACAAGCAATAGAGCAAAATTCAATTTTATAACACTCATACTCAAGTAAACCCATTTGTTTTATACATGTATATATCTATAAACTTCTGAACAAATAATCCATTCTTGAGAGCAAAACCTTCATAATCTAATCATGTCTTAAAAGTCCCACTTGGTTGTTACTGATGTAAGGCTCTCAGCACCTCACATTGGGATAAAATTTCATCGTGAGTTTTGGATACAATGAGTTTACACACAGTGGCTATAGTAAATGGGGTCCTTGTCCCAATCACATGTATAAATTAATCATGCTTATTCTTGGATCCTCAAATCTAGATAGGGAATTATTGCCAATAATTTTGCATACAATTCAAATTCCTTTCATCTAATATTCTACCTCCTGACTTCCTTACAATGGTTTTCTTTAAATTTGCTTTTACAGAGATCTTGTTACTACTGTTTTAATGAGACAGAGTCTCATATAGCCCAGGCTATCCTAGAAATAGCTCTTTAGTTGAAGAAGACTTTGAGTTTCTGACCCTCCTGTGTCCATCTCCCAAATGTTGAGATCACAGCCGTCACCATGCCTGGCTTATGCAGTGGTGAGGATCAATACATGGCCTTGTGCATGTGAGGAAAGCACTCCACTAAATTATATAGCTACCCCAGCCCTTCTAGTGGATCCTTCAGTTAAAGGTTTGCTGAAGGTTGCTTAGATGTTTGTACATGCTTGCATCTCCTCAAACTCATCTGGAAAAGCAGATCATTTCAAACATCTGACATTTACTGTGTCGTCCAGAATAGAGGCTTCCACATATTAGGTGCTCAGAAGAAGTTGCTCACTTTAATAACTTTGTGTCAAGGAGCATGAGCTCGGCTGCATGGGCTCTACTGCCTACCATTTACTTATTGACAGGAAGAAAGGTGAAAAGCAATTAACCAGTTATTGAATGCAGAGCCTCGCTTAAGGGAGTTCTAAGCGAAACAGCCAATGGACCAATGTCCTGTCTCAGGGATGTGAACTTCGACCCTTTGATGGCAGATTATCTAGAAAGTCATCCTGGATTTGTTTTCCTACTCTAGGCCGGATGCTCAACAAAGTCCCCATGAAACACCCTTAACGGGAGATTTCTCAAGACTAAATAAAAGCACGGCTTTTTACATTCTGAAAAGAGGTCCAGCTGTTAGTTTTGGCTGGGGATAAACCCGGAACTATCTCCAAAAGAGATAGCATGAAGAGACAAACAATGATGTCACTGGAAAGGCCTTATTTTCATCAAAACCTAAGTTCAGATCTCCTTAGGGGGAAAAGTTGTTTTGTTCTGCCTTGGATTTCCATAGCTTTCTCAGAATAACTTTGCCCTTGTAGGTGATAGAATTCTTTGCCCATGATCGCTGAATGTCTTAGAAACCAGACAATCAACATTGACTGTCCAGCAGCAAAAATATAGTCTGAGCCCTGCTTCCTGTACTAAATGTTGCTGAGATGTCTTCCCAGAGTCTATAAAGTCCTAAATTCAAGGATAATTTAGAAGCTGAACTTTGCATTCAGGAAAGTTGATAGATCCAGAGCGGAAATAGTAATTATTTTCCCCTGAGATACGGGGCCGTTTTCAAGATGAGAAGTTCCAGAAAGACTCTCTCAAGGGTCATCCAAGGCCTGTCCTTCTCTGCTCCCCTCTTCCCAAGACACAGCAACCAATAGTATTTCCTGTTGCTAAGACCTGAAGCTATCATATACGGGTTGTGTAAATTTGCCTTTGGAGGGAAAGGTAATCTAGTCTCTTGCATCAATCTTCCCATGTGGTACAGGTTTGGGGGGGTCGTGAACCCCAACAACGTTGGGGCATATCTGTCAACCATCCATTTGCAGCGTTGATTCCTCATATGGATATCCCATGCTGCCTAGTGTCCTGTGGACAAGAGATGAAGCAAACAGAATTTAAAACCATTCTCTGCATTTCACTCTGGCTGCTCATTCCTGGATTCTACCACCCTGGGCGTCACTGTCTTCTTCGTGCTTATAATGTGAAAATACACCTCAACTTCAGGAATTTCCTTAAGTATTAAGTAAAATAATACTTGTAATATATTTAATATGATAAGAGTTTAATAAATGTCAGCTTACTTGGTCTTAAAAGACAGTTTAACATGAGGGTCACTCTCAGCTGGGAGTGATCTTGGGGCTATTCAGTCCTTGATCTCACATTCAATAATTATCTCAGATGTGCTAACATTTTATCTCTACTTTACGAGGGGAATGAAGTGTTTAAAAACTCTTCAGAGAGAGCCAAGTTTTCTGTAACTCGGATAGTAAAGCAATATGTTCTTTACTGTGGAAAATATGTAATAAACCCTTAATCCATGTTTTGAATAAATTATTCCCTGGCTTCAACAGGAAAGAGATTCCTTAGAAGCAAAAGTAGCAATCTACCAAATGGCTTATAATAATCATGTCATGGTTGATTTGACCATGATTAGAATTCAATTGTCCCTTGGTTTATTAAATTATTATAAATTATCCTGGTCAGTTCTTTTGTCAACTTGACACAATCTAGTCATTTGAGAACAGGGAACCTCAATTGAGAAAAACTCTCCCATCAGGTTCACCTATTGGCAAGCCAGTGGGGTATTTTCTTGATTAATAATTGATGGGTGGTGCTTCCCCAAGGCAGGTGGTCCTTGAGCGTATATGAAAACAAGCCATGAGGAGCAAGTATCACTCTGCCACAGCTTCTGTAAACAGTTCTGCATCTAGGTGTCTGCCTTGATTTCCTGTCCTTGTATCACAGATTACAAGATATAAGATAAAATAAACCCTTTCCTCCCAAAGTTACTTTTGGTCATGGTGCTTTATCACAGCAATAGAAATCCTAAGTAAGACAGAAATGTCTTATTTTGACTATCTTTAAATTCTTTCTTATTCTCTACACAAACAGCATCAAAATCCAAAAGGATAGAAAAAGTGGAAGATGGAATTTTAAATGTACATCTAAAGAATCTCTTGCTTACCATCTTGTAACATCTGTTGCATAGGATAGGAAGGTAGGAAAACACAGCCACAAATACATACGATGACCGCCCGAGAGACGAGGACACCGAGGTACTGTGAATAGACTTTCCCGAGAACCAATATGCAAGTCTCAGGAGGTGGGTGTGGGGGGAAAAGACAAAAAAACAAACACTTTCAAGTGAGTATTTGAGAGTAGTGGAATATGAAGAAGTGTGCAGGCAATCCACCACCATTGAAGAAGAAATGACTAGCCCCAGGGGCCATGTTGGAAACCGTAGACTGGTTGCTCCTCCAAGATCAGAAAGTCTTCAGTGTAGGTAACCCAGATGGGCTAAGGAAATCAACTCAGGGTACAGCAGCAAGTGAGCAACTCAGGAAGAGACATAAACCCCACATACTCATCCATCTAAGTAGAGGGAGAACAGGTTGAGACAAAGGGGCAAAGGAATTACATGGAAGAGAAAGAATGGGGTTGGGGAGGGGATGGATACATACTTTGCAACAACCTCTGAGTTACCGCTCTCTGGTCAACACTGGTTATCTCTTGGGCCTCCCCACAGAGCCATTAGCTGTTAGATGCCTGGCTTATTCTGAAAACTGTGACACATCTTCACTGTCAAACTGGAGGAGTGTGTCTCACTGAGCAAGAAGCCTGGGCAGGGACCAACGTGGCCAGGAAAAGAACATGGTCAGACTTGTGCTCTCATTTTCCCTGGAGCAGCTGCTTGGAGGAGAGATTGGAGACCCAGATACAGCCACTGTTATAGGCCAGGCCATATGTGGTGACGGCCAGACTAAGGCAGTGATGTCTAAACAGAAAACAGGTAGAGAAGGGAAGAAACATTGATGAGTCCAAGTTGACAGACAGTCCCTTAACAAAACACTCATAAATTCCCTTCCCTTGGAAGACCTTAAGGGTGCATCGATTTTCCAATGTCATAATTCCATGGCAAAACATAAAGACGATACAATGACAAGGAGAAGACACTGGCACATGTCCTTTACACACTGCCCATGAAATTCATCTCTGACTTAATGACTGCTGATTCATTTGTTTGTTAACAATTAGGTAACAGAACTCAACGGAATCTTGCTGAATTGATATAGACTTTTCCTGACCCTAGACTGTGGGTATATGGAAACTTGCTCATGAACATGCCACACAGAGTGAAAAACCTATCCCATGCAGCTGAGGGGCACTTGAGGTACGGTACATGTGGAGACTAAAACCCCAACTCACACTCCTTTCCAGCCTATGAGTTTAACTCAGGGCTGTATTCACCTAAATCTTAAGCTAAACTCCCTGGGACTAAAGCCCAATTACAGCCACGTCCCTGCTTTCTGTAAAGCCTATTTCAGGCTTCCTGTGGACCTCTCTTTGTAAAGCCATAATGGGCTGTAAGGAGTGAGAATCTAATTCAGACAGTGGTTGTATCTTCTGCTTACCTCCTGACAGAGGGACTTCAACGAAGATCAAGGGGAAGTATTCTTGCTGTTTTAGTTCCTATTACTAGAAAAACCTTGCAGTTCCTGGGTAGACAAGGATGGTCAATGAAACAGGAAATTGAACAGCCTAAGAAGTAACTGAAATATCCATGAATCTCTTGCTACAGCACAACACAGTTGCAGTTCAATTCTGAAACATTGGCCTTGAGGTTATGAAGTAAAAAAAAAAAAAAAACTCTTCAAAATATCCTCGAAGTAGTAAACTAAGGAACGTGTAGACTCTGCATTGCTCCAGGGTATACAGGGTTCTCCAGAGTATACAGAACAGGGGCCTGGCTTTCTCTTTTGTTCACTCGTGCTGTATCCATTTATTATGCCTGGCTCACGGAGCCTCTGTGAGGTATTTGATCCCTAGAAAGAGCAAGAGTTCAAGTAAGTCCCAAGACAGTGGGTTGCTAACAGCACACTGGAGCCCGAGTCTCTCCAAATGAGCCATGAAAAGCCATAAAGCAGAGACATAGGAAATGACTTGAAAATCAAGAAATGTGATCACCGTGGATACTTCTGCTGAGGACCACAGCATGTAGGTTATGATATGTAGCTACTCTGTACTACAGCATGTGATGGGTAGAACCAACTTGCATTTGAGTTCTTTATCTCTGGGTTGGCTTGGTTTAGAGAAATGCTGACTGATACGTGTGGATTCAGGTACACGTGTAGATTTCAGATTAACAGCTCCTCCGTGGACTTCTGTCTGCCTGTGATCTTCTATGTCACTGTGGTCCTCTCTAGCCACATTCTTCACAGTGAAGTGGGCACATTTCTAAAGATCTGCTTACTCATAACTCGGCTAAAAGGATCTTTCTGTTCCTTTCCTAGGCTAAGTAGTTAGTTCTGACTGAATGTTCCAGGCATGGGGAGGAAGAACATTGCCTCTGAGGAGATCTGGAAGAGCCAAGGCTTTGAAAGCCCCACCCCAGGCTCAGGTTGGAGAGAACCTTACTGGGCTTTGCATATTTCTCCTCCAAATCTTCAAAAGCTAAAAATGAGGTTCTTCCTTCAAAATTTAGATTTGTCTGTGTTTCCCCATCAAAAGCACACTGGTAGAAAAATCACAGTATTTATCTGCCTTAAAATCCCAATCCCAGTCATGTGTTGGAAGTCTTGAGATGCCTCCCAGGGTCCTCCTAAGCTCCTGAGGAACTCCTGGCTGTGTAACTGCATATGGGAACACAGATGACACTCGGTGAACAAAGAGCACCATCTTTTCTTGTCACCTCCATGTGGTCCCTTCTAGGTCCTCCCTCCTTGTCACCTTAGAGACCAACTGATGCCTCGCAGAAGATTTGAGGTGGACCGCCTGTCCTTCCCTGCCTGCCTGTTCAGAGCCGTGCTGACCTCTTGTCCCAGACGTGCCGTCAGTTAAGTATAGCAATGAGGAATGACACTACAACTCTCCATCACTGAGAGCCACACAAAGGCCCCTGCCGTAGTTTCAATACCTCATCTCTGCAGTGGATGGCATGTGCTCTAGGGTGTTGTGAAAAAAAGAACAGTGCCCAAGAATTCTACTCCACCTAAATTTGAGCAAAGAATTCTTCATGCTTTCTGGGTGAATCTTGTTGCCTCGCTGGCCACCAGACATGCCTGAAAACAAGGGTATGTAACCTAGGCCTCAGCTTAGATACTCCCAGGTCACCTATCAGGAAAGGATTCTCTTGCTAGAAATGGAGTAAGCCTGCAACTATAATGTAAAACGCAATACAGTGGGAGAAGCAAAAGCAATGCCCGTATGTTTGTGGGTTTCACTGAGATTAAGAAAGGCGATTATTTGCATTGGCAATGGAACGTCAGCAAACCATGTTAGTCAGCATTGCAGAACTATAACAAAATACCTGAAATACTCGATTTATAAATAGAAAAGGTTTATTTTAGCTCATAGTATCAGAGGTTTATTTTGGTTCATGCCATCAACTGCCACTGTTGCTGTGTCCCTGTGAGGCAATTGCATCGTTGTATGTGGGACATTATGGGGCAACATGAGCCCCCTGGAGTCCTAAGAAGCAAAAAGAGAGAGAAGCGGCCGGATCTCCACGGTCTCTTTCAAGGGCATGTCCTCCGTTTCCTAACTTGTAGGAAGTCCCACCATGTAAAGAGTCCTCCACCTTCCAACACTGTCATAGACTAGGGACTACGACTTTAACACTAAGTCCTTTATGGGGACAGTCAAGATTCTAGTTATAGCTTGAGCAAAAGCATAGCAGACTTATTCTGATCTCCTTCAAACATAGCTTAACCTCAAAGTACTGTCATCTGCAGGCGCTGGACAAATGGTCAGCTGTTAAAGGAACCAGCAGCCAAGGCTGATAACCCGAGTTCAGTCCCTAGGACCCACAAGATGGAAAAAGAATGAACCAACTCCTGGACCTAACACTCTCTCTCTCTCTCTCTCTCTCTCTCTCTCTCTCTCTCTCTCTGAAATACTTTGATTTTTTCTTTTTTCTTTTTTTTGGAGCTGGGGACCGAACCCAGGGCCTTGCGCTTGCTAGGCAAGCGCTCTACCACTGAGCTAAATCCCCAACCCCTCTGAAATACTTTAAAAACGAAATCAAGTCCTGCAGTTGGAATGAAGCCTCAGGCTGTGGAATAAGATCACCATTTACAAGTCATGTGAATTTCCAGAGCCACTCAGTCCCTTAGAACTAGTTTTCTCATTTGCAAATTCTGTAGATGCTTCCCTCCCAAATGACTGTCAACATTACATGAAATAATGCAGGTAAATAGTGCACGGTACCCTGAACAGAGAACTGATCTGCTGGGCCTCTGACTTTATGCATATACACAGCATGACTTCTCCATCTGCCATCCTAGCACTCCAGTGGCTCGAGCTAGTGAATCACGTTAGATTTATTCATTAGAAGACCCTCCTTCAAAAGATACTTATTTATATTTCGATACAGATGTTCAACAGCACCTCCATACGCCCACTGGTTGATGGTAAAAGCCTTTATATCAAAGCCGACTGCTATTTTAAACAAATTGGCTTCAAACCTTGGTATGAGTGACATTTCTAAGTTTTCCCACTATGACATAAATAGCACAAATTCTCACAAATAGCGTCATTTTTTCGGAGATAAATTTCTCGCTGTCTGTGCATCCCAGAGCAGCCCCTCCCATAGCCTCCTGAGAATGCTCTCTGGCTTGCCCCAGAACCAACCCATGCTGTGTTTGCTATTCAAGTCAGATTATTACCAGGCAGTTGGAGGGGTCAAATTCCCACAGGCAATTTTTTTTCCTATAAAAACCCCAAGCAATTGAAATGGAAGGAAGGTATGCAGTAAAAGTCAGGATGAGTAGCTTAGCACAGTAGCTGTGTACAGCCTCTGAGGCAGCATGGTCAAGGCGTTTTATTAGAGGCTACGCTAAGCAGCTCCTGTCTCCCAAGCAGCCTGGCTTCAGCCCACCCCTCTTATTGGGAATGAGGAGGATGACTTAATGAGAAGCCGAAGGTCTCTGCTATTATCCCTTCTCTGATACCTGAACAGCCGGTGAACCTTCTACATCTTTTTTTCTTTTCTTTCTGAACGGTGGCGTTGTTCTTGATTTCTTTCTCATTGACCCTGTTAAGTCGCATAACAATTGCTTGCTGATTCTTAACACAGGATGCTGTGTCCTTTCCCTGCCTCCCTAGAACTTCCCCGGGTTAGACGCATTTACTATGGATGACTGCTAACTTCTATTTTAGAAAAGTAAGCTCGAGTCTCAACTAAGAATGGCATTTAAAACTGTTTTCCCACGACTACGTCACTAGATCAAAACTCCCACAAATAAATCCCTACTAGCTCTACTCAGGACAAATGGTAGAAATCAAACTCCCCAGATTCGAAACAGAGACTGTGACTTCATGATGCCGGAAAGAACTCCGTTACTCACCGCACTGAGCAAAGGGCCAGGTTAGAGTCAAGTTCTCAGGATAGGGTGTCGGCAAATCAATGACCAAGGTCAGAGCCTGGGTCTCGGGGTCTCTGGAGACAGATAGACAGGAATAGACATGCAGTGCCAGGAAGAGGAGGTTGGGTGGAATATTGTTGTAGCAATCAAGTAAAATAAGGGGAGCTTTGGGGAGTTCTGTGGGCTACTCCAATTGCCTACACACTGCGGGTATTTAAAGAGCTCATTAGCGGTATAAACCCTCCAGCCAACTGTTCCTATGGACTGAATTATATATACAGCCTCTCTCCAAATTCCAATGCGACTGTCTCCGGAGCGAGGACCTTGGAAAAGGTAATTTTAATTCGATGAGGTAATAAAAAAAGAGTGAGGCCCCAATTCAGTATGACTGGATCTCAGGGGTGCATGCTCATAGAGGGGTACCCACCCGCAGACACAGTCAGGAAGGCAAACCAAGGCTACTGACACCTGGGTCCTGCTCTTCTAACGTCCAGAACTCTGAAAAAATAAAATTTCTATTTCTAAAGCCACACAGGTTGTGTTATGTCATTATGTGTGCCCAAGCCGGTAACACATTAACCCACTTCTAGCTTTTTTAAAGAGAGTTTCCCCGTGAGTCCCTGACTGGCCTAGAACTCACTATGCAGCCCTGAGACACTGTCTTGCAGCCTCTCAAGCACTAGGGTTACAGATGTGCCCAGGCTACCTCTTTTTCTCCTACCTCAGGACAATTGGGGGGGGGGTTGTTGTTCGTTTTCAAGAAGTAGAAGAGTTTAATTTTGACTTACAGGAGCCATAGCTTATTGTTGGGAAAGGCATGGCTGCAGGCATCTCCATGGTAACAGAAGTGTGCAGCTAGGACACTTCGCCTCACACCATTACAAAATAGGAAGCCTAAAATGGACAGGAAGTGGGGGGTGATTATAAAATCTCAAGGCCTGTGCCCAGTGATTCACTTCCTCTGGTGAGGCTTCACCTTTTAAAGGTTCCACAACTTTCCAAAACAGACCCACCCGAGACACTCAGGACCAGAGTGTTTAAGCGCATGAACCTTAACAGGACATCTCACATTCAAACCATAACATTCACCTCCCATGCCCACAGACTCAAAGCTATCTTAGGATGCCAATACGTGCAATTCAACTTCAAAAGTCTATGTTCTTTACCAGAGTTTAAAAATTCCACTGTGTCCTTTGTTAAAAATTGTCCCATCACTTAAAAATCGCAGTGTGTCTTCTGATACTCAAGGCCATTTCTTAATTGTGAGCCCTGTTTGAGGGGACACAGTCCCTTATGCAGGGGTAGGTACGGCAGCAAGCTGCTCCGAGGTGGCAGATGTGTGCAGATGGTACGCCTGGCCTCACATTTTGGCAGAACAGGAAGTAGAGCGCCATCACTCTTCTCATGTCAGATGTCTGCTTTTTGTTCTCTAGGCTGTCTGTCTGCATTGCTCTCTGTCTGGGAGGATGAGACGGCAGTGAGCTACCCAGCCCCTTCCTTCTGGATGGATTTGGCCAGAGGAAAAGAGAAAGTGCTATTGGTATATTTATTCCCCTGACTCATTTCCTATAAAGCCGACTGAGGCTGCTGGCTGAAGCCCATTCTCCCTCTGGGAAGCTTCCACATCAGTCTCTATTTGTCCAGGACATTGTTACTCGGTGAATGTACCTTGGCCGACTTTTTGACTGTGACAACTGCTTCCCTGACCAAAAGTACCTTATTCTATGAGACAGGTGAGGACAAATGAAGGAAAAACATTTCTTCTGCTCTTTATCTAGAAAAACAGAAATTTAACAAGTGGGTTATACAAAGTCTATTGCACCCCGACACATAAAGCACTTGTCACAGGAGAGTTGGTTACATTTTAATGGCTGACATTAAAAATCACCTACATAACAATGGCTTTATAGACAATTATATCACCTTTGGGGTGGCCTTTCATCTCTGCTACTTCTTCATTTGTTTTTCTTGGAAGGTTTGAGATCATTTGCCATCGTGGCCCAATTAACTGAAACTTATCTGGGCCCGAGCCCTTTCACTACTCAGGGTTAGGATCTGTACCGCGATGGGCAGTGGGCCACCATGTTGCAAATTAAGAGATGTTTCGCTCTTTTGACACTGAATTTGAATTCAGAATGCTTTGCTTAAAGAGGGAGTTACATAAGATGTTATGTCCTTTGGTAGCCACTAGCATGCATGCCCGTTGACGTATTATCCTTCAGACATATTCTAAATTGTAAGTGAGGGTGTTTCTTCTGATGTGTTCCATCCCCAGAAGTTTCTGTGTGGTGGTATGAATTAATCTCCTGGAGAAGCAGTGCAAATTTCAAACATTTGATGTTCTCATTCCTGCGATGAGTGGACCTCCATCCCTTCTCTCTACAACCCTACATTCATTCGCTCTATTCCAGAGGGGGAACTGACACCAAGTGGGTTTACATTATTTTATTTTCAGCCTCGTGGGAAGAAGCAGCACTCACGATTCCATTTGAGAAGCCAGAGAAAGCAACTTGTCTCAGTGGTGAGGTGGAGCATGATATACTAACTAAGAGGTAAAGAAGGTTTAAGACATTATCTCTAAGATAACAGTCCAGCCAACAGTCCTCTGCGGCTGCCTGCCATACTGGACGAAGTTTCTCCCATTGCTGTCTTTACCTGGATCCAGACGCTAACCCTGAAGTGCTACCCATGATCCTCCACTTCCGTGAATGAGTTCTCTTTTCTCATGGTAGACTCAACCCAACTGGAGTCACAGCTATTAATAGTAAGACAGAATGTGAACCAATGTCTTCTGAGTTTTCCTGTGGGGTGTCATGGGCTCGTTTGTGATAAACTTTTGTCTCCTAGACTAGAACTTTGGAGAGAGGGAACCCTATTTTCTATGTCCCTGAGATCTCTGCCCCCAGAATCTTTGTGGGGGGTTTGAGGAGGGCATCTTCAGGAAGCCAGTGACTGGAACCATGGGCGGTTTTGCCTTCAAAGACATTCACAACGACAAAACGACAAGGTTCAGGTCGAGGAAGACACTCAGAGTCCCAGCAGTAACTTGGCCCACCCATAGCTGGAGCCACTACAGTGTCTAAATATGTGGTGGGCACAGGGCAGAGAAGGAGAAGTGGAACAGTTTGAGCATTATGAAGACAGAGATGGAGATTCGAGAGTGGAGAAGCACAGCCTGTTTTGAGTAGCCTGTACTGCCACACGCTACTGCTGAGGACCACGTCTGAGTCCGTGGTCATGCAGCAGCAGGGGTCTGGGTCGATGTCCGTGGGGATATTGCCGCTGAAGACCATGTGGACATCCCTGGTCTGGGTTGCCCCCTGGGACCATGGTGATGTCCAAGAGCTGTGACAAGCTGGCCCTGCCCCTCACCTGCTGTGGCATTCTGGAGAGCGGGCCACAACTGGAGTATCAAGTGTCAGGGCTGCCACCTCACCTGGGCAGCCCAGTAGACGCAGCCCTGGTAGCAGAAGCTCAGGGGAGCGAGGATGGGACCAAGGGAGAGCCTGCCCGCCCCCTTGTCAGCCACAGCACTGGGTGAGCGAGCCAGGGTAGTGCTGGAGATCTCACTTTGCCTTCGTGGGTGTGGGAGGGCTGCTGGGCGGATCAATTCAGCTACCCCTCAGGCCAAGATTCAGGGTTTTGAGTTGGCCCACCCCAACATCTACCTCACCCATGAATTGCTAGAGTGTGTGAAAGGGATCCTGCTGCAGGATCTCCATGACGCAGTGCAACAACGAGATATCCAAGAGATGCTATAGCAGAAGCCAGAGGGCTTGAAGCAGACCAAGGAGTCGTTGCAATGAACATTTGCAGGTAAAGAAGTGTGGACAAAAGGATGTACTGAGGGGCGCACATACTACAGCTTCCACAACGAGATGTTTTTAGTGTTTTGTTTATCTTTCCATTTTTTGCTTTTTATTGTCTTTTCGGGGGTTGGGAGTACGAGGGTAGAGGGCTGATATGAAGGGACAGGGAGATGAGCGGGATAGGGATGTGTGATGTTTTTTCCAAAGAACTATTTTCTAGAAAAATAACAAAAGGCCTGTTTACCTTGCTGTTTTCCCCCAAGGAACTGGATGGGAGACGTAAGAGCTGCTAGTGACAAATTTATCTACACTGGAGACTTCACATGGCTGTGTTCATCGGGACTTTATGTGCTTCAAAGGAAAGCAATTGTCTGGTTCAGGGCTGCATCTGTGGGAAGGCTCAGAGCGGGAGGGTGGGGAGGAAGCCCGTGACCCATGAGTCCATCGAAGGAGAGCAGAGGCTAAGCACTGCTGTGGGTTGTCCTTGCTGCTGAACTTCTTAGAAGGCCGCTTTGGCAGGGTACGTTACTCCATTCTGCGACTCCATATTTAGCTCTCAATGTGAAGAGATCATGTTAGTCTCTAAGGAACTTGGGGGAAAAGGCTTACTTACATCTGAGACTGGGAGATAAAAACCAACACAATGTCATTTGAAGGGCCTTGGAAAGACTCTTCTATCAGATAGCTTTGATTGGCTCATCCCAGGACAGAAAGAGATCCTGGCATTTCCCCTGGGGCAGCCAGGGCCTGGCTAAATTCTGAGTACGCTTTCTAGAAAAATGTGATGCTGCATTTCCACAGTGTTTCCATGTTTCTGCAGTCGAAATGTGGTTTATAATCAGCGTGACTAGTTACATAATAGTTTTTTATCAGTCAACTAGTTAGTTATTAACCAGCTAAAAATAAAAATCTTAGAAAACCTGTCAACCATACAGACACCTGGATCCCATAAGATCAGGTGCCACACTGTGAGAGGCCTGAATGTCATGAGGAGTTTGCACTGGACATGAGCACTCCAAGTCAGAACAGGTGACCCAACTTCAGTCTTCCACAGCTCAGGAAAGAGGCCTTCACGGACATTCATGGTGTGGATTTATGGCTATGTTCTGTGGAGACTGCTCATGTTGGCATAGGCTCTTGAGTGACAGCACCCCGAGAACTGTGACAGTCATGGATCATGTTTTCTGACTTCAGGTGTGCTATGTTCAATCCTCCCGAAAGTCTGGCATTTCAACACTCAAACCCTGTCTCGTAGTGCATGCCACCTGCAGTGATCCCACAAATACCCACTCTAGAGGGTCTCAACCTGTGACTTGTCGCGGAGGTGGCCTATGCAAATGACAGCCATGGAGGAATTATTAAGCCAAGACTCTAAGTGTCTCTTCCTGTTTTAGTTCTGTTTCTGATTGCCATGATTAAAAACCCCCGACAAAAGCAACTAAAGATAGAAATGGTTTACTTGGCTCACAGTTCCAGGGTGCAATCCATCATTGTGGGGAAGTCAACACAGCAGGGACTGAAGCAGCGGGGTGCATCACAGCCATGGTTGAGAGCAGCGAGAAGTGAATGAATGCATACATACAAGTGCTCACTTCAGTTTCTTCACTCTTACATTCGGGATTCTCTGCCCAGGACAGGAACTGGTGACACACACAGTGGGCATATCTCCTCACAGCAATTAAGATAAGCAAGGTAACACCCTCCAGGCACATTCAAAGTAAGTCTCCCTCCCAAGAGACTCCAGATTTGTCAAGTTGACAGCACTAGCCACCGAGATCATGATCCAGATACGGCACTCCTGGGTACATTCCCTGAGGGATCTAGGTCAGCCTACCACAGAGATTGCTACTCAGCTGTGTTTTTTACATATTCACATTAGTCAAGAGGTGGAATCAGTCTACCTCCCAACAGATGAGTAGATAAGGAAAATGTTCTGGGAGTGTTATTCATCCATAAATAAGAACAAAAATACATCATTTTCAAGAAGATGAAAGACATGGAGATCATCTATGTTGGACAGAATAAGCAAGACTCGGAGAAACTGATATCTCATGTTTCCTTTCAAACGTGTAATCTAGATTTGAAAAGGAAAGACAAGAGAATAGAAAGGGACTATTTGAGAAATGGACAAAAAACAGAGAGGAGAGAGCTGGAATGAGAGAGTAATGTAGAGGGGAGGCCTATAATCAGAATGGATCTTTGTGGCCATAAAATGTTCAAAAACACCAAGCTATTGTATAGAGTTAGTATACCCTTAAAAAGTACATAAAATTAAAACAAAATATCATCGTCTAAAAGCAACATCTCAGAAACTTGGAGTAATCTAAAATTAAGTTACCAGGAGTAACTGGAAAATAACAGTGGGCTGCACTGTTAATAACCTGCAGGGGATTCAGAAGGCAAACCACGCAGGGTTTTGGATGGAAGGATCCAAGCCATCGGTCAGGAAATGGTAACTGTTCTCTCTAAGTCTAGAGAGGAACATAGGAGTGGTGTGTTCTACTGGGGAGGCCAAGGCATTAGATTTAAGACTACTAGAGGATGGGCAGAGGGTAGCCTAAAGACATTACAAACTAACCGAGATGCATTTACTTATAACAAGCCTGGGGAAGCAATTGTAATCGAGAGAAGAAAAGCAGGCTGAGACTTAGAGACTTCTCAGCACCCAGAAAGAAAAAAAGTTATGGGACCATCCTCAAGTAGAAGACAAAAGAAAGGCTAAATCTGAAGGAGTCAGATATATACAGGATGGTTCCAATAATTCATCTATTTCATTCTGAATTAGAGTAGAAGGTGGCCTGGAAATCAACCACAACAGCTGTTAATTCAATTGTTCTTCAAAGAAAAGACCAGGCAATGTAGACGCTTGTACATCTGATAAGGTAGCTGCTGAAGTATTGAGATCAGTTTTATCAAGGGATTAATTTTCCTCTATTAATGTCTGCCCATTACCCACTCTGCAATTTAGAATGCTAATGTGCCTTGAAGGTTGAGTTCTTCTATTAGTAGATAAAAAGCTAACTATAAAGCAATTCTAATTAATATACTCTGATAATATACCAAAGTGACCATATGCAAATGACTCATTTGGATATTCTTCTATGCATGCTTAAAAACATGACCAAGAAAGAAACTATCAGAAGCTCTGCTCTTGGCCAAGACATAAGCAATGTCTGTAAACCACATTGCATTGCCTTGTAGAGCATTCAACAAAACAAACTGTGACCCACCCTCAGGTCCCACTGGATCACTTTCTCAAGCTTTGCCTGACTGCTTCCAGAGCAAGGAAGCAGCATAGTCAGCCATGTGAGCTAGTCAATGTTTTGGCAAACTGCAGAGTACTACTCTTGCTCTAGAGGAAAGCTTATATGAAGGGTTGGCACACACTAAGCCTATATCACTGTAATGTGCCGATGTTTTAAACTATTAACTGGTGCTTGTTTCTTTTCTTTTTCCTTTTTCTTTTTCTCAGTTTAATGTTGGTAGCCTTCCCCCTTGACATTTAAGTAGTTTGGGAGAATGCAGCAAACAATAGATTTGAGAATCTTAGTCTTTTGGAAATTAATATCATCATAGCGATAATTCCTATCTTAAGAGATAGAATGTATTTTAATAAAGGAAAAGAGATGCCTTCTAGTTGACCAGAGAACCAAAAAAGAAGGACATCTACGAACAGGTATGTGGCAGTCCCCACCCTGAGATGTACTGCTCATTGCAATAGTTGCTCTTAAACCTCAAATTCAGAGCAATTAAAACATCAATTCCTAGACAGGCACCGTGGCACATGCCTTTAATCCCAGCACTTGGGAGGCAGAGGCAGGTGAGTTCCTGTGAAATAGGCCTGGTCTACATAGTAAAAGCCTGTCCCAAAAGGAAAATAAAGCTAAATTCCTTTTGGTACTAGCCACAGTTCAAGCACCCAAATAGCCACTTACGACTTCAGGTTACCATTTTGGATTGGTCTGCTACAGCATGTTACTATAAAGACAATAAGTTCCAATGCACTGAGAATTCTGTAAGAGTTCACAGGCTTTTGGTTACAGAGAAGCAGGCTCCTCCCAACTTCCCTCAAGGCTCTCTTCTCTAAAGAATGGGGAATTTACAGCTGAGCTGCCCAGTATATGAAGCACTTGGGTGCTAACCACTGGCTAGTGCTTTAATGGAAAACAATATGGACCCACATTGGGTGACTAGAGTGACCTCCCTTAAAAGCTGCAGGACTTAATAAGACTCCGGGGTTGTTATACAAGTAGGAGAACAGAAAGTAGACACCAGTGGCTGAGTCTGAATTTCCCATTACTTTAGAAGAGTCATTCAGATGAACTTAAAATGTCATTATCCTTGCATACTTGGATAAAGGGAACTAAGATTAATATTAATACACTCATATGCAAGTATACATTGTGTGCTACATTCATAAACAAGTACATCTGCACACACGTACCAGCAATTTCTCCTTCTTCAATGATCTTGTTTCCACACCAACTTCATAGCAAGCAAGGGGAATTTAAACAGTGTAGACTATTTCCACATTCTAGTGAGCACTGGCAAATTCATAAACAGGTTACAGCCTGGCTCCGGCTGAAGGCACAGCTCAGTGATTGGATGCTTACTTAGTATGCTCTAGCTTCAGTGTCCAGCACCTGAAAGGAAAAAACATAGTTGCATGGAGGGGAGACAAGAAAACATGGTTCAAAATATAAAGAGTTTACTGAAGAAGATACACAGAGGACAAGTAAGCACATGAAGATGTTTTCAATCCCATCAGTCATTGGAGAAAGATGGCTTAAACTGAGATATTACATGTGCCTTCAGACAGACTGAAACAGAGAAAGAACACAGCCCAAATGCTGGTGAGAAACAGAGAAGCAAATCCCTCGTCCATCACCAAAGGGGAGATGAATTGTGCTGCCCTGTAAAATAGCACTGTGATTTATTAAAATACATGCATTTAAAAAGACACATTAGGCCAACTAGATGGCTCTGCATTTTAAAAGGCACTGTGGTCGAGGACCTGTGCTCTTACCTATTTACCCCCATGTTCTTATAAAAACAAAACAACAACAATAGCAAAAACTGTGCTGGAGGCTCTCAGCTGCTTTGATTGCAAATGTTAAAAACCCTAAGAGAAGAGAGTGTCCTTCCGCAGGCAAATGGTTACACATACCACGAAATCCACTCAGAACTGAAATGTGCAGCAGCTTGGTTGGAAACTCAGGGAGCCAAGCTACCCTGCAGCCGTCCTACTAATGCAGGCTCGTCTCCCACATACGGGTTAGCTCAAATGCCCATGCTTGGTGGTGCCTTGCCTCTGTCAGGAAGGAAGAGGAAGGTTTATGGTTCTCAGCAGACAACTGGACAGGCTTCTCAAGTAAACCGCAAAATGGCTTGAAAGTTGGGAAAAGGAAATAGCTTCAGATTTTTTTATGGTGATTAGGGGATGGGGTTCATGTGGTTGAGGAAGGAGAATGTGTGCGTCCTCGTCAGCTTCCCCATGTAAGAACAAAAGACAAAGAGAAAAGAGTACGGCTGCAAAGTTCTTAGCAAAAGCAGACAATAGAGCTGGGCTCCCTTGGCTCTGCTGAGTGCAGTGGCGTTTCCAGAAGGATAAGCTGTATGCATCCATTTATGGAACACTTAACCAAGGACATATTAGTTAGCGGCTGCTATAGGGCAGGGATGGGATAGGAGAGCAGTGCGGGAGGTGGGGTGCCTATGAACTGGCAACTTAAGATCCTCACTGTCATCCTGTGATACAAAAACCTACATAGCAACAACATATATAGAGCATAACACACATGCACGCACACACATGTACACACATGTCCAAGAGAGCATAACACATGTGCACGCACACACATCTACACACATGTCCAGTTTAAACGGGAGAGCTGAAAACAGGATGCACGGATTGCCACAAGGTCAGTGTCTTGTTTATAACTTACGTGTGGTTTGGGGGAAAGCTTGGTAAAGAACTTGGAACTGACAGACACGGTGACGCACACTTGCTACCTCAGGTACCTAGGGGACTACAGTTAGAAGATAGGAAAATCAATGCCACGCTCAGCAACTTAGTGCGATTCTGCATCGAGATGAAGTTTACTACACGGGCTGTGGGTGCAACTCTGTGGCGAGCACATGCCTAGCATGTGTGAGGCCTTGGCCTCCATCTCCGCCTCTACCCTTTTAAGTCAATGACGCAGTATTCCATTGTTTGAACATGGCACATTTTACGTACCAGCTCATGTGTTAGTTAAGAGACAATGGTCTCTGCCTTCTAGCTAACCTGTCTAATGCTGCTGCTATGAACATTAGTTCACAGCTATCCCTCTTTGGATCTTTTGGTTCTATTCCTGGAAATGCGATGTCTGGAGCCTAATGTAGTTCTATGTTTAACTTGTTGAGGACGCATCATACTGTCAGCATAAGGTGGGTGAGGGTGTGTTTATTATCTATTTTTATTTATGTGTGTGGGTATGTGTGTGAGTGTGCACACACTGCTGGAGGTATCCTTGGAGGACAGAGACATTGGATCCCCTGGAGCTGGCTTTACTTGGTATTGCGGACTGTGTTAGTGTGTTGGTTTGAACGAGAACGCCCTCCACAGGCTCATAGATTAGAATACTTGGTCACCAGAGAGAGTGGCACTATCTGAACGGTTTAGGAGGTGTGGCCTTGTTGGAGGAAGTGTGTTACTGGAAGTGCTCTTGGAGTTTTCAATAAGCCCATTCCAAGTCCAGACTCTCTCTCTTCCTGCTGCCTGCAGATCCAGTTGTAGACCTCTCAGTTACTTTCTCTAGTACCATGTAAGTCTGACTGCTGACATGGTCCCGCCATGATGACAAAGAACCAAACCTCAAACTGTAAGCAAGTCACAATTAAATGCTTTCTTCTATAAGAATCTGCATGGTCGTGGGGTCTTTTCACAGCGATAGAACACTGACAAGTATAGCTGGGAACTGAACTCAGGACCTCAGAAACAAGAGGAAGTGCTCTTAACCTCTGAGCCATCTTTCCAGCCGAGAGCAGTTCTGTTATAATGTCTTTGTTCCACTAGAATGGGACATTCATAAGAAGATGCCACATCTGTCTTTCCTGTCCCTAAATCCCCAGCATGTAAAACAATATTGGGCACCAAATAAAGACTCAAAAAGTTCTTAGGTGAAGGAATAAAATAGGTATTTGAGCATTGTTAATGTTCCTTCAATTTTACACTTTGTTTTCCTTAAATAGATTCTTAATTCCTGGAGGTCAGACAAGGTCCCATTCACCTGTGTAAACCCAGTACTTGGCACATTCAAAGTACTCAGTTCTTGCACTGAAGAAACTCCTCCTCCTTTGTAGTTTGCTTCCTTGGACTGAGATTGGTGCTAACAATGTTCCGTAGGAGAGACAAAGGACTCTGGGTATTTAGTAATCAAAAGAAAATGCTCATGAAACCCACAGGACAGTTATAATCCCTCCTGGGCCTGTTTCTCTCTTTTCCTGTTGGTTTTGGGTGTCTAGAATTTTCTAGAAGCAACACTGAAAGAAGGATATCCCGCTAGAAAAATCTTTTAAATTAATTATATCATCTGCCTCTGGGAGTTGAAATATGCTGTCTGGGTCTGAGTGAAAAAGAATTGAATTTGTACCTTGGGTTCAGATAAATTATAACTTCTAATTTCTCATGTCTACTTAAAATTTCGAATCAGTAGTCCTTGGGTTAATGAGATTATGATTATATATTGTGATTGTATTGACCTCATAATAATGTTTCCCATCCTAGCTAATACATGATAAATTATATACACATTACCTATTGATTAAGTGCAGTAGTAATTGGCTGCTGGATGAAGATGGAGAACAGATAAAACATGCCCAATGGTACCCAGCACAATTTCCAAGACTTTTCTATTAGTTTCCTTTAACAATCTGGAAAACATTCTTTTGAAATATTACTTCGGCTAGCAAGGTTTGAGGCAAGATGAATAAGAAGAATCTCCTAGAATCCAAACATAGGCAAGGACCAAAAGCCTGCCAGACCACATACAGATTGACACCTGTCATTCACTTTTCTAACAACTCGCCATCCTCCCTTACTGAGGACCACCGGCCTCTACCCAACTCCCACAGCTACATTCAGCTACCATGCAATCTCCAAACAGGCAGCCTTTCTTCTTCAATGTTTGATTATGGAGCCCAATCTCCCTTAAATTCTACATTTAGAAACTTTCAAAGACTTAGTCACTCCCACGACTATGCCTTACATGATAACCATCCCTCTATAGCAACAACTTGTGCAGGGACTTTCCTCAGTTAAGAAATCCTATCTGATGCTTGGGTGTGACAAGGCTGTGTGAGAGTTCTGCCTATCAAAAGGAAATGCTGGTTTCGGAAATTTCGCAAGCAGATCAACAGAAAGAATAGAGAATTGTGGGAAACTCCAGACCGGCCTTCAAGTCACACCCCCGATCACCAAATTCTCAGCTTACAATGTAATTTTTTTCTTTAAAAATAGCTTGCAGTTTTTCTCAGCCATGTGATATTCTTATTACCTCATGGAGTAGAGCGTGTAAATAAAAATGAGAAAGGGGTGAGCCAACACAATCAACGTAGAGGGGTGTGGCAGAGTAGGCGACATGCGTAAAGAAGAGTCAAAGGGAGAAAAGGAAGCTAACTAAGGAGGAACATGGACTGACCTCCCTTCTCAACAGACCATGATGATTGTACCCCAACCCACCCCTATCTTTTCACACTACTGCTGGGTACCAGTTGTCCTGGAGCAAAGTTTAATGTGAAAATCAGGAAAAGTGGCCAGGCTCTCCTCTGCAGGCTGGGCTGCTCCATGTGCCAGGATCCAAATAGTTCTGTCTCAAGACTGGGACAGAAACAGCTCCTGGGATGTCATGAAGGAATTGATAAAACCATTCTCATGTTCTGGCAGACATGTAGGCCCCAGAATGAAATGTGAAGAACATCAGAATGCTTGGGATATCCAGGATGCCTAATTCATACATGTTGAGGGGATGTATAACCAGAGAAGTAAGCAGATGATAGATAGATAGATAGATAGATAGATAGATAGATAGATAGATAGATAGATAGATAGATAGATAGATAGATAGATGGATGGATGGATGGATGGATGGATGGATGGATGGATGGATGGATGGATGGACGGACAGATAGATGGACGGACGGATAGATGGACGGACGGACGAACCTACTCACCTGCATCTAGTCTAGGAGCTTCCTGGTCACTAACCTCACTTATACTCCAGTACCCTAACTGTCCAAAAATTAATGGAGGGAAGACTGAAGAGATGGTACTTCACTTCTTTGTTCTTGAGTCCTGTCACTGATAGTTGAACAGACTCCCACTGAGTAAGAAGCTCTTTACTGGTCATAGAGAGTGAATGATTTTATCTTCCTTTTCACGGGTATTTGAATTTAGTGGGGTGGGACAGAACAAGGCAAGATTCTCAGTGGCTGGCTCCCATAACGGTGCTATTGGGGTCACTGCCATGAGAAGAGACTTCTTTCCATCTGGTGGAAACTACAGTCATTCAATCTGACTGTACAGCCAGTCTAGTACCAGGATAAGATATTATAGGCAGGAAAGGGAGGGAGGCCTGGATCTTTGGGGACTGTTATCATGTCACTACATCCTTGAGAAAATCCCTGTCTGGATTTGTTGTTGGGATCCTTGCTAGTAAAGTAGATGGGTGGAAGAGTAGAAACAGTTCGAGAGAATCAGAGGATCTGTTGAAGTATTTTTCTTGTCCTGGGATTTTGTTTTGCTATGTTTTGTGAGATAAGATTCTCTTATATCCTATCTTGGCCCTGGACTTGCTAAGTAATCCAACTTCTGATATCCCTGCCTCCATATACCCAGTCCTGAGACTATAGGCATATACCACCATACCTAGTTTATGCACCATTAGAAATCAAACCCATGACTTCAGGTCAAATCCATGCTAGGCAAGCACTCTATTAACTGAACTACACCCCATATCCCCAAAGTCTATTATGTTTTCTGGACTTGAAAACAAAGTTGATAACATCCACTTCAGAGAGAAAACAGATGCCCGTGGCTATGAGTAACTCCGTTCTTCTGGATTAAGTCACAATCCTTTCCCCATCTGCTCTTCTTCTATGACTCTTTGAGTGTGCCCCAGCTCTTCTCTGCACATTCAGTGACTGGTTTATTTTCACAGTTCTGCGTCCTGAGCAGGCAGGGTGGGACACATTTTGCTGGGTAAAGTCCTGTCTCACTACAGAGAACAATTCCTTCTAGACAGACACAAGTACTGGGATGCTTCCTGTCTCCCCGCCCACTGCCCCCCCCAGCCTGAGAAACAATTACCAGTCCCTCATGCCAGTGGTTAGCATGGAAGCCTCTTGCTGCCTGCTCCATGAGCCAATATTTTTTGCTTGCTTCAAGCTGCCTTGTAGGATTTGTTATTGAATTTGCTGTGATCTCAGCACTATGTGCTGCCAACAAATACAAGACAGGGATAAATATTTCACTGGCATAAAGTTGGCTCGTAGCTTAGTCTACGTCATTAAGTTTCAACCAGAGCTTTTTATTACGACTGTCTAGTTCCCAAAGGTAGCTAATTTGCCAAGTTGAAGAACTGACCCACTTATCTTCAGGAGTTAAGAAGACATAATTCTTGGAGACACCCTTGAGTACCCAAGTGGGCTGTGTCCAAGAATAACCTTGATTTCAAAGAAGCCCAGGAGTGTGGCCGGTCTGCCTGCGGATTTCTTCTGCATTTCAGACTTTTCTTGCCCAATCACCAAAATAAGACAAACGCTGTTTGTGTCTTCTATGCTGTCATAGATCGTGAAATTGTAGTGTTAAATGATATAAAGCAACAGAATAGTAAAATGTGATTTTATAGCGACTAGCCAGGAGTGAAAAGCAGAATGTTGGAAACCCTATGACACAGACTGGAGCCAAGGTGTTAAGCAAGGGTTTAGGTAATCTATGTTCAAAAACTACCAGGAGGGACACACTTTTGGACTCCTTGTCCCATTTACCGTCTTCCTCTATTGAAATTACTCAAGTATAACTTATGCATGAATAGAATTTCCAATTATAAGGTGAATTAGAGTAAAGGAGAGGCAAGGCCATTTACACATTTGGAGATTAGCTGGAAGAACCCACAGAGTTTGTCGTAGAACTGTGTTCTAACCTAAATAGTATAGATTAAAGTTAATCATGGTTAGTTTTTATGTTAAAAAAAATCCAAGTTTCAGAAAATCCTTAAATCCAAGTTGCAAGCAGACCCTTTAAAGTCTTATTGTGTTATCTTTGCACTCCAACCGCCAGTATCAGTAAAGGAAGATCCCTCCTGTCCTGACTAAAAGGACAAAGTATTGATGATATAAAGTAAATTATAATTCTAGCAATTAAAACCCTTCCCAGAGCAGATTGAAGGTTGAATTGTTAACTACTCACAAATTAATTGGGTCATCTTTTATTGACTGAGATCTATAAGTACTGTAGGACGATGTCATACAGGTGGAGGCAGGTACAAGATAGAACAAGGTCTGTCATTGGATGAGAAGGAAGGATGAGCAGGAAAAAAGTTTTAGAGAGAGGAGGAGACTGGAACCAGAGAAAAAAGAGAGGGGCAGCCAAGAGAACATGGAGGCGGATGTTAAGGTTCCTCTCTGCACATTTACAGGTCGTTATGAATTCTTAAGGGATAGATGTGTACAGGGTTTTGCATGTCCAGGAGGGCAATTATATCTTATCAACTGGATCAGAAGTTAGTGTGTTGTGTATTCTTTCATGTGGCGATTTAAGTTCAAGAAAGTATGGGGTGGCTGGAGTCACTGGGCCGCCACAGAATTGGGATGTATATTTCTGGCATGGTGGCAACCTGCCTTGGGAACTAGATGGGTAGAGAAGCCATCGGCAGTGGCAGATATGGGACATGAGCAAAGCAGGTGAGAGGCTTTGCTGACTGAGATGAAGATGTCTACCAGGTACCTTGGGGCACTACAGTGCCAGATCTTGTGCAAGGTAAAATACAGCATTTTTTTTTTTAGAATTTTACAGCAACAAAGTACCACCTTGATCATTTTACTAATGAAATTGGCTCTTGGTCTAAGTTTGCCAGTGACAAACAAGGACCAGGACTCAGGAAAGACATGTGTACAAGATAGAGCAGTTTGTTCATTGACTAAGTGAAGGGAGTTAACTTGTCCACCTCCAGGTAAATAGCTCTGTCTTTTTTTATCCCACTGAGGACAGTCTAGCAAGGCGAAGGCAGCTCAGATGGGAGGAGGGAAAAGGTTCATTCTTTCATTTTTACAGGCTAAAACTGGAGGCTTCAATAGAATCAGATGAAGGTTCTCAACTGCTTTAGTCACTAGAGTTTCCCTGCTTCTAACTAGAGCCTGCACAGACACTCACACACCTCAGTCACAAGTCTATGGTCACGATCCATGGAAATGTGTTGCTATCTCATTAAATTTCTTAACATATACACAGAAGAAGTCAACCAGAAAAGATCAGATCTATTGGACCTCAAAAGAACATAACAGTCACTGTGATTTGCCTTAAGAACTGGAGAGAGCCTCTCTGGAGGGACATTCATATAGGAGTGCTGCCTTAATTTAATGGGAGAATCCACTAAATAGGCATATCTTGCTCCTCTGAGCCAAATAGGAAGACCAACATCTTCCTTTAGACAGGCTGACCTGGGGAAAACGGAACTTTGTTTCTAAGCTTGAAGATGTTGGGCTTTAAGTGTCTTGTCTTAGTAACGGTCCTATTGCTGCAAATGAGTCACCATGACCAAGATAGCCTATAGAAGAAGCATTTGACTTGGGACTTGTTTACAATTTCAGAGGGTGATTCCATTTCCAACATGGCAGAGACAGAGAGAAACTGGGACTGCCATGGGCTTTGGAAACTTCAAAGCCCACTCCCAGTGGCACACCTCCTCCGGTAAGGTTATACTTCCTAATCCTTCCCAAAGGACTTATTAAATGGCTCCTCATTTCTCCTGTTCCTTCCAGTTTTGCTGACTACAACACACTTCTTCATAGGTTGGTTCACCCTGTTTGCAGCTCTCCTAGGCACCTAACCCAAGGCTCTGGCATCTCAACCATCTTGAGGGTTCCATTGCAAGTCAGGCTTCACTTTCACAGCTTCCAGCAATGGCTTTTCCAGGACTCCATGCAGGGACTCCTTTGCCACACCCCTGCGCTTAGCAGCAGAGGAAGTTTCCACAAACCCTTGCACGTGTATCTTTCCTGATAAAGCCAGGTGATGTCTTTTGTTGAATGAGCTTTGCTTTTCACAAGTTGGAAGCTTAGCTGGGAAGGGTCTTACCCTGAGGGCACACCTCTCTTTGTTCTATTTAAGGGAACTAAATTCCTCAAATTCTTATTTAAGGAATAAGAAAATTCCTTAAATTCTCATCTCTTTGAGCAAAGACTTGGCTCTAACATTACTTTCTCTGAGGTTCTTTTTCTCCTCAAATTGTACACTGTATTTCTTTATGGCCCACTTGCTCCTTTTCTTTGTAGGTCTGCAAAAGAATGACCATTAATAACCACATGACACAGTCAGTACTAGATTGTCTTAAAATCTCCTCTGTCATCGACATTAGTCTAAAACTCTGCAACTTAACCTCTGAAAGATTATTTGGACACGGGCAGAAAACGGTCACATTCTTTGCTAAAATTATCACATGAATTCCCTTTGCCCCAGCTGTCCTGTTCTTCCCTTAGAAACCTCCTGAGCTGGGCCTCTATAGTTCACTTTGATCTCAGCACTAAAGTCTCCCATACTCCTAGTAGGATGGCCCATTGAGCCCCATTTACATCATTCAACCATGTTCCTAATCCAAGTCCCCATTCTGCCAACAAGCAGCATTTTCAGGTCTGTCACAACAGTAGCCAGATATCAACTTCTTAGTTACTATTGCATAATTATGAAGAGATACCATGACTAAGGCATCCTATAGAAGTAGTGTTTAATGGGCACTTGCTTGCAGTTTTAGAGGGCTGCTAGTCCTTGATCATCATGGTGGAGAGCACAGCAGCAGGCAGGCAGGAATGGCGCTGAGACAGTAGCTGAGAGCTTCTATCATCACTCAGGTGATGAAGGTTGGTGATTATGAACAGCCTTCATTACCTAAGCGGTGCAAAGAGGCACATTTCAAAATCAAAGAAGAATTAGCTGAGCACGAAGATGAAACAGACTGTGATGGTTTGAATGAGAACGACCCACAGAAGCTCAGCATTTGAATGTTGGTTTCCCATTTGGCAGATGGTTTGAGAAGATTAGGAGGTGTGGTCTGGATGGTCTTAATGGAGGAGGTGACTACTCTTGAGGGTCCCATTGAGGTCCCATTGATGTGAAAGCAGCATTCTGGAGGGGAAGGTATCTAGAGTCATGGAGGTTTGTGGGCCCTCAGCTCGCAGCTAGTAAAATGGCAAGTGGGACAAAAGACAGAGAAGAAAAGGAAAACAGTTTAAAGAGATGTTCTAGGCCAAAGGGTAAACAACAACTTCATGGGAGGGGGGCAGGAAATAACTATAGGTCTGAGGGACATTCAAGTGAAGCAATTTAGTAATTTCTTTCAGAGTCTCAAATAGCTGGCCTCAAATTTGCTATGTAACCAAGGATGAATTTGAACTTAGTTCTCCTGTTTTTATCTCCGGAGAACTTGGATTACAGGCCTGTGCCTACATACCCAGTTCAGGAGGTGCTAGCGATTGAACTCAGGACTTCATGCCTACTAGGCAAGTACTCTACCAATGAGCTATACTCTTAGCCCTCTGGCTATAATTTTACTCCTTTTTAAAAGAGTTTGAACTGTTAAGTAGGACAAACATCTGTCTGCTCTTAGAGATTTTAAGTTACAATGGCATAAGAACAACAGAAGTTGTCTTTAATAAAATGAAAATCTATAATCTGTTTATTTTAATAATGAATAATATTAATAAAATAAATTAAAAAATAAACAGAGGAGGAATAAGCAATCCAAGGGTGATGCAGTTTGCCCTATGGCAATGGCTCCCTACAATGCTCAAGTGCCCAACAGGGTGCCACAGGAACTGCTAAACATTGAAGACATTTGAAGAAAACACTGTGATACTTGACATTTGCCAGATGTTGAAAGGACTATGGCTTCAGGCAACTTGGAGTTTAAGCTTTAGATTCTCATGATCTTCTTTCTCACAGTTCTTCATGCATTCGCAAAGCTCAGTTCAATGGATAACCTGAGAGCAAGTGCCTTCCAGGGTGAACTAGTGGTCTCAGAAGTTGTTCAGTTCTCAACGGACACACACCCCCCACTCATAAGTGATGCGGTTATTAAAGAATGGACATCAGTAATTTTACTTTCAATTTATTTGTATTCCTTTTCCAATAGTTTTGAAGTGATTAGAATATTTCTTTAAAAACACATTTGAACACAACTACTTAAGAAACATAGTTTTTATGCATTGCTTTTGGCCTGAAGACAATGTGAAAATGTTTCATTATGAATATTTACTGTGCTGTGCAAGAGAAACATCTGAGAACTTCTGCCTCTGGGCACTGGCACCAGAAACCAATTTTTTTTTTTTTGATCTTGCTGCCCGGCTTCACTAGAGGACAGCTCTCTTGCAACCCTTCCCTGTTTTTATGAAAAGAGACAGGGAACAGGGCACTCTCCCGTTTACAGATACAACCTAGAAGACGGACTCGTCGCATCTGTTCACAATCCATTGGCCAGATGGCCATGCATCACTGCAAGGGGGCCATGGGAGTTCACACTGTGTCCTCAATGGCCACATGCCCAGAAAATTCTTGGGGGAATTGTTAAAGTGCACAAAGTGGGATAGTGAATAGAGGGTCAACTTGTAGCCCTACTGCAGGCCATATGCGAAGACCAACAATAGCTCTCATTGCTTACTTGCATTTGGTATTGTGGGCAAGGATACAGTGAGCCCTACCTGAACACCAGCAGGCTCTCAGAGCAACAGTGGTTCTAGTTCAGTGGGTCCAGTGGGAAGCAGCAACCTTGGCAAGCCCAACAAGAAGGGCATGTAGGATGCAGTTCATGGGCTTGGGTACCACATTACAATGGAGCATGAAGGCTTTTGTTTTTGCTTTGTTTCTTGCCTTTCCATGGTTGTTGATAGTTTCCAGCCTACAGAAGTTGAAAATAGTAATTTACCCTGGAGCATAGCCTTTTGTTCCGGTTAAATGCTATTCTCAATTGCAAAAGAACAAAATAATGGATTAATAGATTGTCTCTCTTCAACTTGGCCAAGGCTTATTTATTTATACTTTATTGACGTGTCTACTTAACCACTTGTTTATATGCCAATCTTTTTAAATGTAAAGATTCGAAAATTGTTGAAAAATACCGAGTGAATTAAGGTACCTGTCTTAGGGTTTCTATGGCTGTGAAGAGACACCAAGGCCATGCAATATTGAAATTAATCCTAGCTTTACCTCCCAGATCCATGCTCCCAGAAATAAGATTTAGGCTAAAAATATATTTATGAATACCCTGGCCATATAGCTAGGCTCTTCTCTGACTAGATCCTAACTTAAGATAACCCATCTATTTTAACTTGCTTTCTGCCATGTGGCTGATTACCTGTGCTCGGGTACTCTGCTATCTCAAGTCCATGTCCTCACATCTTTTTTTGAGAATCTTCTGCCTGGCTCTATCCCAGAATTCATTCTCTCTCCTGGATGTCCCACCTCTACTTCCTATCTAAGCCATAGGCCGTAGGCTTTCTAGTTGACAGGTGAAACATCCATTCAACACACAAGCTATTCTCTTTACAATGTAGCTCTTATAAAGGAAAACATTAAATTCAGACTGGCTTGCAGTTTCAGACGTTTAGTCCATTATCATCACGGTGGGAAGCATGGTGGTATACAGGAGACACGGTGCTGGAGAAGGAACTGAGAGTTCCACGTCTGGACTGGCAGGCAGCCAGAAGAGACATTGAGCCACTTGGCCAGGCTTGAGCTTCTGAGATCTCAAAGCCCCGTGCAGTAACACACTTCCTCCAACAAAGCCACACCTACCCCAGCAAGGCGGGTCTCCCAGTAGTGCTATTTCCTATGAACCTATTGGGACATTTTCATTCAAACTACCACAGTACCCAAAACAAAAGAGAATGATAGGAAGGTAAAGACTTTTCAGATGCAGTTCACTCTGAGAGTCAAGACTGACTAGACCCTTGACTGGCCTGTTCACCAGAAGTTGGAAACCCAAGGGGGCATCCTATCAACCAAGGAGTTTTCAACTCTGCTCTCTCAGGGTGACAGTAAGGGACTATCTCCAGAAGCTGAGAGATTAGAAATCTGTCACTAAACTTACAGAAAACACATCCTTTCCTTCAGCAAGTATCCCTTTTCGGCAAGTGGATCGTGCCACCAGACAGAAGCCCTGGTAAGGCTGAGCAGGCTCAGAACCCCGGGAATCTCAGAGGTGAGAATAGCAGGCATGGAGACAGCTTCCTTGCAAACTGCGTGATCTAGAACATGTAACCACGACACCTCACTGAGAGGACCATGACAATAGATCACATAGCATAAAAAACCCGGAGTTCTCCATGCTAGATCGGCCCTACGTGTTCAGCCAATCAGCTTCCTTCCCAGGGAACTCCTTCCCACAAAAGGTATTTAGCCCCTGGTTCACCCTGAGTCAGATGTATGCATCCGCATTCGCCATCAAATAAAACAGTTTGAACAAGTAAGGACCCTCTCCTTCATCAAGAAATGCTATAGATGGGAAAAGGGAGACTTCCCTCGAAACCAAACCTGATTTTGCTCGCAACCCAGGCTCGGCCTTCCCCTTCCTGCCTGGTGTGTAGACATCCCGAGGAGAAGCACGGATTCTCAAATCCAACAATACCCGTTTCCAACTCCCAGCGTACTCCAACAGCGTCTGGGTACACAAGAGACCAGGAACCACAACATCCATCTCAGATTCTGCTGGTTCTCACTTGGGAAAACACAGTATAGGACCCCCTCTTACAGACTGTGTGCTCTGCCTCCCCTAAGTGGATCGCCAGTGGTACTCAGGCATCCCAGCGGTGAGGGCAGACTCACAGCCTGGCACCCTTCCTTTATTGTCTGTGATGTGTGTACCTCTTACCAGTCTGGCCTCATTCCTCTGTATCATATTGTCTCTAGTGTCTTAACTTACTTGGCTGGTTTCCCAAAGAGGTGACAAGGACCAGCTGTGCCACGAGGACCACCTCTGTCCCTTACTCCTCTAGAGCAAGACATCAGGCAAGACATCTCATTGAGGCTGTACTTATAAATATTTGTTAGTAAAGAATTTAGTTGATTTCATACAGGAATTACTGTGAAGGAGAGACATTTAAAACCTGGGATTTTATTTGGCCATTGTCAGAGACCACTGGAGAGGAAGACCAAATAAAAGATAACGTGCTCCCTGGTTCCCCATCCTGCTTCCTGTCTTGAGGGCTGATCTCCATTTTTCTCCTAGAAAGGGAGCATCAGACAGACAGGTCGGCCCTTAAGAAGACTCATCTTTTCTTAACCTCCCTTAGACCTTAAAAACACATCTGTATGCTACAGGAACCTGTTGATTGTGCAGTGTGAGAGGCAGGCAGGAAGGAGCATCTGGCCCACCAGGTGTCCACTAGAAGCTTCCTTATGTTTTCTGTGGTGGTTTGAATAGGTTTGGCTTTCATAGATTCATGTGTTTTAGTGCTTGGTCTTAAAGAGAGACATTATTAGGAGGTGTGGCCTTGTTGGAGGAGGTATGGCCTTGTTGGAGGAAATGCATCGCTGCGTAGGCTGGCTGTGAAGTCTCTTTCTCTCACGCTCCACCCAGTGTGGAATCAGAGCCTACTTCTGGCTATCTGAGGAATCCAGTCCCCTTCTGCTGCCTTCGGATCAAGAAGATGCAGAACTCTTGGCTCCTCCAGCCCCATGTCTGCCTGCACGCTGCCGTGCTTCCCATCATGATGATAATGGACTAAACCTCTGAAACTGCAAGCCAACCATGATGAAACATTTTCATTTATCAGAGTTGCCCTGCTCATGCTGTCCCTGCTCAGGAATGAAACCCTTACTAAGACAGTTTCCCTATCTGAGCTCCTACCCCAGCCACCACCATACTGCATAGGGTCAGTCAGTCTCCTTTTTTCTACCAAGTGCACACAAATCAGGCAAGACAATCTCAGCTTCAAGGCATCTAATCCCTGGGAAATCCTTGCTCTTTATCCAAGTTCTTAAAAGCCAGGGAGTCAAGCCAGTTGGGGCGTGTTCCACATACCCTACCAACCCAGCATGCTACAGCACAGCCCAGTTCTCTGGATACACTGTTGATCCATTCAGCTGACCCAAGGAGTTTGTCAGATGTGCAAATCACAGTAACATATATATTTGTCTTTCTTTTTACATTTTATCCACTGAGCAAACGGCAAAGGCTTCAGGCACATGGTCCAAGGTATGTATGTGTTGGTCTCAAAACTTCAGTCTAGAATAACACATTCCTCTGGGCTCCCTAGGATCGGCCTTCAAACGCTCGCTGGCTTTGGCCTTCTTCCAAGACCACCCATCAGTGTGAGGTCGGGCTCTTCGTCTCCATTCTCCTGGTGGTTGGCGTTAGAACAGGCACACCCTCCCAGTTTGGAGGCTGAGAAACATCCTGCCAAAACTCTGCATTCTCAAAACGCTGCACTCTCAATGCACAGAGAGGAGAGCCCCGTCCTTCTGCGTTTATTTCCGAGTTCACAGCCACTCCATGTCTTGGGTAAATACAAATCAGTCCTGTTACAAGGACACTGACAGTCATGCCCCAGCTACATGAAGCCTGGTTAAAAATTCTTGCATCAGACTATATTTCAGTTGAAGTGCCCTCCCTATCCATCTCCATCAACACATTAGGACGACATATACACTTACGGCCCTCTCGATGCAAGACAAACATAAACACTTCATGGAAGCTCTCTCTAAAAATGACCAGAACTACTGTGACCTTGATAATGGCCAGGGCTCTGCTTCCTATCTGTGATGAATTAGCAGCAGCAGGTCTTGGCAGTAGCACAACGGCAGACTGGAGCGCATAGCAATGACCAAAGACTTGACCCTTGACCCTTGACCCTTGAAGTAAACTCTCTGAAATCTCCATCACAGAAGATCCATGTGGAAGGAACTTATCCTGGGCCTCCTAATCCCAGCTCCTAAGTAGCATATTTAAGTTGACCAAAGAAATTACATTCCTTACATACCTGACAGAGCTCCTAGGATCTACAGTTCTATATAATTTATTTTATTTAGCCAACAAATCCCGGGAAGTTAAGTAAGGAAGTTGATTCCCATTTTATACACTTGGAAAGTTATACTCTGGTAAAAATATTTGTCTAATGCTGCCCGGGAAAGCAAGTCCTGGACTTTACTGACCCAAAAGCCTATGCCTGCTTCTTGTGCCATAGCTGTTTGTGGCTTTTTTTGTTGCTGTTGTTTAGTTTGGTTTTTGTGAGACAGAATTTCTCTGTGTAGACCTGACTGTCCTGGAACTCACTCAGTAGACCAAGCTGGCCTCGAACTCAGAGATCCACCTACCTCTGCCTCCTGAGTGCTGGCATTAACGTCGTGGGCTACCACCACCACCCAGCTCTTTTGTGTCTTTTAACGAGGGAGGAATTCCACCACGGCACAGCTGTTTTTCATGATAACCACTGAATCGTGCCAACCCTGCAGTAAAGTGAAGGCCAGAGCGGGATCTGGCTCCTGAAATGAGCCCCCAAGTAGCTACACAATGATGTCATTGTCAAGTTCTCATCTACATGCTCAGCCTCTGGGGTGCTCACCAAAAGACGATTAGGGAACCCACTTTCTAAATCTTTTTTAAGATTTATTTTATGGATATGAGTACACTGTCACTGTCTTTGGACACACCAGAAGAGGGCATCAGATCCCATTACCGATGGTTGGGAGCCACCGTGTGGTTGCTGGGATTTGAACTCAGGACCTGTGGAAGAGCAGTCAGTGCTCTTAACCACCAAGCCATCTCTCCAGTCTGGAACCCACTTGCTTTTTTTTTTTTTTTTTTTTTTTTGGTTCTTCTTTTTCGGAGCTGGGGACCGAACCCAGGGCCTTGAGCTTCCTAGGCAAGCGCTCTACCACTGAGCTAAATCCCCAACCCAGGAACCCACTTTCTAAAATGTGTCACCATCGTCTGACAAACACATAACGGTGAGCGGTGCAGCAAGGCAGCGCAAAGTGAGGGATAAATGACACAGAACTGTGGCACTTCCCGGTGCCTGTACTAAAGCACCTTGACCAAGGCAACGTATAAGAGGAGTTTCTTTTGTCTTGTGGAATTGGAGGGTTACAGTCAATGGTGGCGAGGCCAGCATCACAGCACACAGGCAGGCATGGCGGCAAGAGCAGGAAGCTAAGCACTTACATCCTTCACCTCAAGCACAAAGCAGAGGGGCAAACCGGAAGTGGGGAGAACCATGTGATCCCACCGCCTCTCCCCCATGACGTACTTCCTCCATCAAGGCCTAGACCTCCCCAGATAGCACCACCAACTAGGGACCTAGTGTTCAAATTCCCATACCTGTGGGGGACATTTCTCATTCAAACCACTCCAGGTACTGTCCATAACCTTCATAGAAGTTAGGGAGGAGGAGGATGCGGGTCGAGCCCACACAGCAAAAGCTTTATAAAGAACAGATTTGATCCTGTTCAAATGTTCAAGAACGAGGAGGGGGGGGGGAATAATGAAGAGACTCCATACTTACGAAGAGCCCCTCCTGAAATGAAATTACTGTGGTTGGTTGATTTTTCTCAAAGTCAGTGGTAATGAGTTATTCGCTGAGCTTTGGTTTTTTCTTTTCTTTTTTCCTCCCTTCATTCCAAACAGATTCTATATTTAGGCAAAAATTATATAAACAGAAAAAAAAAAAAGTAAAAACATGTTGTCACTGAATGTATCCCCAGGCAGTACTCGGGGGACTTGCCCTGACTTCCAGTTTGTGCTCTGTCAGGGTCAGAGTTCCTTTAGGATGCAGTCGTCTACCCCCACCTGAGAGGTCGTTAGAAATCGAAGAAAGGAAAGGGTCCAGATAGAGGCTCTACCGAGAGCAAACCAGAACCCGTCATCTTCCCATTGAGTTTGACCTGTAGATGACAAAGTTCTCCATGTGCCACTTCTAGCCGTGCTCTCAGTGAAGAGCTGGGCCAGGACAAAGAGACATAGTCTGACATCCAACCTGAGTATGTTGGCGTTCAGGTCCCCAAATGACACTCTGCAAAGGGCTGGCTGTGACTACCAGAACTCAGTGTGGTGGATGTGTGTCAGCTCCAGATGGGTGCAGATGCTCGTGTGTCTGCCCTCCCCCGCCCCAACACAGTGAGTTTTAGCACAGCTAGATGGAAACACACACTAACAATGAGATGCTTTTTGCAAATTGCAACATTAGCTGACCGGACATCAGGTTCAAGGAAACAGCTTCCCCTCTGACTGTGATAAGGAACATCGGTTTAGGAAGACTCCATCTGCACAGGCGATCCAGAAAACCATGCTGCCAACTCGTCTTACTAAGCCATTGCTCCGCTGGCTGATGGTTAGTGCTAAGTTCTAAGTTCCGGAGCCCAAACGAAGGGAGGAGAAGAGAAGGAAACCTGTGAGTGGGTGCAGGGGGGAGTGGGAGGAACAAGTTAGTCCAAGAGAGATCAGACATCCTGACTCACTCCCAAGTAAAACCCAGGCATGGTTTTATAATTTATATATGTGTATATGTGTATATATAAATATATAATATACATAATTTATCACATTTTTAAAAGTTTCCTTTCAGCAGTATGTTGCTTTGGAATATTTAGCCTCAGAGCAATAACAACCCCAGCTAAATTCCTAAAATACTCATTCCCTTCCTGGACAATCATGTCCTAACTTGGCCTGCCACCGCCCCTAGCTTCTTCCCTTTTCTGATCGTTCCCACACAGTGAAACCAAATTAATCTTCCCAAATATAACATGACACAACAATATTTATAAAGGATCTGTTCATGTTACCCCTGACACAGAGCGAACACAGGGGACTAACGTGTCATCCAGTGGTATACAACAGCTTGGCCACACGGACTCTTCAGTCTGGTTTCCCACAAGGCCCTTGCCCTCACCTTCTGCTGCTGTGGGGTCAGCTTTACTCCTCTCAGTCTTTTTAAAACCAAGTCATCCTCAGTATCAGCATCCAGTTTGGCTCCCTCAGGCAGAGGTATTATATTACCTTTTCCTGGGGAACCACCAAGTCAGCCATAGCTTCACATTCTTTACCACTGTTCTGGTTGGGTTTCGTCAACACGACACAAGCTAGTTATGTGGGAAGGTGAATCTCAATTGAGGAATTACCTCTGTCTGTAGACATGCTTCTTTTTTATTTGCTTGTTTGTTTGTTTTGAGACCAGGTTTATCTGTAGACAAGCCCTGGCTGTCCTGGAACTGGAGTCATAGACCAGGCTGGTTTTGAACCGACAGAGAACCACCAGTCTCTACTTCCCAAGTGCTGGGATCAAAGGCTTGTACCATCATGCTTGGCTCAAGGCATTTGCTTGATTAATGATTGATGTAGGAGAGCCCAGCCCAGTATAAGGACTGTCACCCTGTACAGATGGCCCTGGGGTATATAAGAAAGCAAAGTGAGCTAGACGCAAGGAGTAAGCAAGTAAGCAGCATCCTTCTGTGCGTTTTGCTTCAGTTCCTGCCTTCAGGTTCCTGCCCCTGCCTGAGTTCTTGCTCTGACTTCCCTCAGTGATGGACTATTACCTGGAAGTGTAAGCTGAAATAAACCCTTTCCTCTCCGAATTGCTTATAGTCGTGGTTTATGATTTTATCACAGAAGTGGAATCCAAGACAACTACTGTCAGTGCTTCCTCAAAAGTTCCCCCACAACAGAGGTGAAACTATCTAGACTATCTCTTACTATATATGACATGTAAGTTTTTATTTGATTGTTTTTAGTTTACCAAGCCCAAGTTTTCCATCCTGGGCAGGAACACCTCTGGCAGACAGAGCCTTGCTGTCAGACCGCTTCTCATTCTTTTCTTTGACAGATTATTTACTACTCAGGATGTTTTCAATGAATGTCTTTAGGGAAAGCAATCAAAAAGGTGCCCTATTTTCCAATTCATTGTTTGTAATCTGTGTATAAATCTCCTTATGTGTGCCTGCAGAGGACCCCTGCAAATGATACAGAAACAAGTTGAAATCTTTTCACAATTTCAAAGTGAAAGGCATACATGAGCATTAACAGCACTTCTGAAAAGAAAAAAAATGAACATATATGTGTAGTATGTGATATATAGATAGATAGATAGAGATATAGATAGATATTCATTTCTAGTCTAGCTAAATTTAATTGGCCATCAAATTACTAAACTAATTTAAAAATCACAACTGCTTGCAGTTATGGAACTCGGGGAAAAAATACGAGTAAAAGAGCAAACTGTGAAAAGAAAGCACCTAACAAAACCAAAACAAAATGATTGAGAAGAGAAAAAGAACCAGAGAAGAGGGAGGAATCACTTCTTTTGCAAAAGCTCAAAAAAGCATCATCAAAACACACTTTTCAAGGCATTCTGCTAAATGCTACCAGCCTACAAGAGCACGAAAGACAACATGAGCTGGAGGATGGGAGGGAAGGTGACAGAGGCCAGTGTTCTCTGTGGCAGACCTCTACAAAGCTGCTCTGTAACTGGGTTTTATTGGTCAGTTTTACAAGCCTCACCGGGCAAGGGCCTGACTAAGAATTCTCTCTCCGTCTTTCTCCATTTTGCTCAAAAACTCTCTGCCTCAGCCACTGTAACCTTTGCTGGGGTATATAGATCCACTTGGGCTTTTCTGTGAAATGCAGACACCTATTTTATTCCTCAGTAAAATGGATTTCTTTCCTTTGGTTCTTATTCTGAGAAACCAGCCTTTTTCATGAAGATAAGTTCCTTGAAAGGGGAGAGGATGCATTTTACTGCCAAAGCCTCCCAGGACCTTGCAGGGAGCATCCTCTTGGGGACACAGGAAAGTTCTGTCCCATCTTTGATTCACTTTCCTTCAGATGGCACCCACAATGGCAGCTGTGGCTGGGCTGATTCAGAAAAGCCTCCTGTGGGCCCTGCATTCTGCACTTCCGCTTTCTAGACCCTTATGTTCCCTTCAGCTGGCCAAGTAAACCAGAGACCAAACACAAAGAATGATGAAGGGGGACCAAACGGAATGGTTCCTTATTTTTATATTCATTTTTGCTGTTTCACTATGGAACTGTGGTGACATAGCTTGGCTAAAATACATCCGGTGCCATCCCAGGCCGTGCTAGAAGTTGCAGGAAATGTGTGAGCATGCTGAGCTCTAACAGTACACTGGTAGCCAGCAGGAAAAGTTGGCCTTGTGGGTTTCCCCGAAATTCTGTCTTCTATAGTGTCTCACTTCTTCTGAAGGAGTTTTATACCAATTAATTTCTTTCTTTCTTTTTTCTTTTTTCTTTCTTCCTTCCTTCCTTTCTTTCTTCCTTCCTTCCTTCCTTCCTTCCTTCCTTTCTTTCATTGTGTTTTGTTTTTTTTTTTTTTTGTTTTTTCCAGACAGGGATTCCCAGTGTAGCCCTGACTGTCCTGGAACTCGATCTGTCAACTAAGGCGGTCTCCAAATCAGACATCAGCCTGCATCTGTCCCCAAGTGCTGGAATTAAAGGCTTGTGCTACCAAGCCTGGCTTAGCCCAGTTTCTTATCTTGACATCCTCCCAGTATCATGACCCCAGCTCTATCTTTTTATCTTTGTCTTTGCTACTTTTTCCATTGGTCCTTCTCAAATCATACCATTTGCTCTTCTGGAGGTCCATACAGGAAACATGAGCACAGGGATATTCAGGCCCCAGAGTAAAGACACTGCTTCATTTCAGAGTATCATGTCTATAAGGTAGGCAGGGGGAGGAGGCTTAACATTTTTCTTAATAGCATTTAAACATTTTATATGTTGTTACAAACACTAACATACTGTGAAATAAAATTTAACTCACATACATATATGTAGGAGCATATGTCAGATGAATTATAGATCAGGTCTTGCTGGTAAAAGTTCGTTTTTAAGGTCTGGGGAGATGACTCACTGGCTAAAGCTCTTGCCTAGTGAGTGTAAAGGCCAGAGTTCAGATCCCCAGAGCCCATTTAAATGCCAGGTAGGCATGGTAGTTTCATAAGGCAGGGACAGGGGAATGCCAGAGCAGGCTGATCAACAAGATTATATCTGCAAGCTGTAGTTTTGACTGAGAGACTTTGTCAATGAATGAAGTAGAACATTGAGGATGATTCCCACAAACCCTGGGTCTCCACACAGAAGTGTACACACACACACACACACACACACACACACACACACACACGCAGACAAGCATGCATGCACACACAGACCATATATATATATACATACATACATACATACATACATACATACATACATACATACATACATACTAGAATAGAAAGCAAAACAAAAGCAGTCATACTCCAGGGCTACAGCTAACTACACGTCTGGCAATGGACTTCAGTGTAGAATTTGGGAAGCAGGCACTTACTGCTGAGGATTATAGCCAACTTTTGGTGATCAAGGGTCAAGAGTAACTTAAACAACAACAAATGAGAAGTTAGGGAGTTGACTACTGTTGATTGAGGGCTTCAGACATCAGAGCCTGTCATTGTGAGATGCCGTAGGCATTTTCTCCATATTCCTATCTATCAGAAAATAGTTGCTATAACTCCAGATCTCAAGTCTGTGTTCCAGGCAAATGAAGAAGGAGGGGGAGGGGGAGAGGAAAAGGAGAAGGAAAAAGAGGGGGAGGAGGAGAAGGAGAAGAAGCCATCTTATTACTCTCATATATTACATTTTTATTAGGCAAAGTGCAAGCCTTCTTTGCCCCCAGGGTAACAGTCATTAATTCTCATAGCTGACACATTGTCACCTTTAGTGAAAAGGAGATCATCATGAGTAAATCAATCACCCAGGACTGAGCCAATAGCCTTTGGTCCCCCCCCCCCATAACACCCGCCTCCACTCCTGCCAACATCTCCACCTTTAAAAGAAAAAATATTCCAGGGTCTTGGTAACAGAAGTAAAGGACTAGATCCTGAGAAAAGACTATGATGCTATCCTTCCTATTTGCCAGCTTTATCTTTTGGTTAATCTTACAGCTGACACACAGTAAGGACCCAGTAAAGAATTGCTTGTCATTTGTTGGGGAGCAACACTGGGAATGGTGCAGTGTAGTGCACACAGTCTCTAGGAAGCCAAGGACCTCTACTCAGTCTCTAGGAAGGGTCCTCCCACTCTGTGGGAAGCAGAAGCATCGGAATGCTTATGCCCATCCAAGCTCAGAGCTAGCTCAGAGAATGGCCAAGAAGCTCTCCATCAGATGCAAAACCCACTTCCACTCACCACCCTACAGAAAGGGCAGGTTTCAGAGAAGTCTCAAGGACCCAAGCTTCCCAATACCCAGAAAACATGAAAAGCTCCACCAGTCCACCAGTTAGCCTCCGTCAGCGCTTAATCAGACTGAAAGAGGAACTGAGAATGCCCTCTAGCCACATTCTCAACAGTTGTCTAGACAGTTATTTCGGAGCAGGTAATAATCCCCTGTAAATGGCCAAAGCCAGGCCCAAGTATCTTAGATTCAAGCTCGCTGTGTTTCTCCTACAGACACTTTCGCAGTGGCAGCGGAGAGAACAGCTTGCAGACTGCTCTGACATCCCCACCCAAGGGACTGGGAGGGGCTCCGTGCTTCTTCTCCAGGGCTGCCTCTCCCCCTCCTTCTGCATAGAAAAGGCACAGATGGGGCCAAGGAAAGAGAGACTTGCCCTGGAGAAGGAAAAACCAAGGGGCCTCATCCAACTCAAAAACAATAAGAACATTAGGAGAAGCCTAAAAGGCACAGGCCTATACCACAGAAGTGTGTTTCTGACATTCTCTGACATTTCTGAGTCATTTAATAACTTGGAAAAGAGGTTTGGATATTTAAAACTTTTTTTGGTTTGGTTTTGGTTTTGGTTTTGGTTTTTTTGGGGGGGGGGAGTTGTGTGTGTGTGTGTGTGTGTGTGTGTGTGTGTGTGTGTGTGTTTGTACCTGGAGATCTGGAAGGATTATACCTATAAGACATAAAGTTTAGCCTTTTAATACTATGAACCCCCACCCCCACTCCCCATGTATTTAAAATGGTTGATTGCTGTAAGGAATTCTCTTTCAGGATAAAGGTTTTAACGTTCTCTGGAAGTCCTTTAAGCAAGACTTTTGTGTTGTCTAAGAATCGTTTGCGTCTGGTAACAAGTAGGCCAATATTTACTGAAGGCAAACTCCACTGCTGTGCTCAGCCCTGTGGAAGAAACTACTGGGGTCTCTGGGAAATCGTGAGTCTCCCATGCCTCTGCATAGTCTCATGCTAATCATAGTGGTGATAAGATATCATGCTAATCACAGGTCTCTCAGGTCTATCTAAGACTAGTCTATGGTCACTTGGCTTCTGTAGTTGGACATGTCATGGGACGTACAGAGGTGTGTGGTGGAGGTTGGCTGTTCGTATCACAATAGGAGACAGAATGTGAGCAGGAAGGGGCTAGAGATAAGAACTCCCCCAAGGACTCCCCACCAGTGCGACCTTGCTTCCTGCAGCCAGTTTGTGACTCTCAAAGTTCCCAGAGCCTCCCTAAAGAGCACCACCAGCTGGAGATTAACATTCATGCCCAATCCATAATGATTCGTTACTCCTTTGATCAGAGACATACAAGGTTGGGTCACACAAGGCATTACATAAGTTTGAACTTGTTCACCCATTTCTAGAGCCTTGAACCACCATGTAAATCCAACTACCCTTAGGCAACTAAGTTAGGAAGAAACCACAAAAGGGAAGCTATAAGAAGACACCATAGCCAACAGCTGCAAATGAATCCAGGAATCTGAGTGCCAACCTCCAGTTGTCTCCAGATCTTGAACAATGCAATCATCTCCAGCCATTTTTTCCCCTAGATGAGACCCCAGACCTCACGGAGCAATTACGTGCCATGCTCCATTTCTTCAACTCGCCTCACACACACAGGATTCACGAGGTATAAGAAACCGTTGTGATATCACCCTTCTAAGTTGAAGTCTGATTTTGCACGGGAATAGATAATGGATTGATATTTGACAAGTGTCATGAACAACACAGTTACATTTTTAAAAGTACGGATGTGTATGCGTGCACAGAACAGTCCAGCAGACAAGAAGTATTAGCAGTGAGCAGGGATTACTCCGGACGTGAGGCAAAGTTAATGTTCTCCTTTATTTCTTTCTTTGTTTTCTGAACTTTCTACAGTGAGTTCGTACTGCTTAAGTGAATAAAGAATAGAAGCCACTCGCAGGAGGTCACACTGAAAGATGATGGTTGTGATTCCAGATGCAAGCCAAGGGCTTCTAATGATGGCTGAGACCTGGTTGAAAGGGAGATGGTCTGGGCTCACCACCATCCCTCTGGACTTGGAAGTGGGCAGTGGTTGTGTGTCAACACGGGGTGGGGAGATGATTGAAAAGGCAAGGAAGGATGTAGGAGTGACTGCCAGAGAACATCTTTCTGGCAACAGGGCAATATCTAGTATGTGCATCCCTATGTGGTTAATGGAGGCTCCCTCTGCACCACAAGGTCAGGTGTGTGAGCTCTGATGTCATCCAGTGACTAGTAAAGATGCTGACAGGAAGCGAGTCACAGAGCACATCTTTTTCCTCAGATGCAGTCCTGCCAAGAGCATAGGCACAAATGTTGGTGTGACTAAGGCAGCCTTGGCCCGAGTGAATAACCACATGTTAGAAGCAGAGGGAAATCAGGGACACGTGAAGAGGGCTCAACCAAAAGGACCAAACCTTGTGACTTTCACACACACACACACACACACACACACACACACACACACACACACACACACACACACACAAAAGTTTGAATGGGGCCAAGGCTGAGTCCAGCACTATAGACATGGTTTCTATGGAAACTTTGAAAGCAAATAGTGCATCAGTGAAGGAGGGAGGCCCTCGTTAAGCAGGGAGGACAGTGCCAGCCATGCAGCCAGTGCTTCCCCTGTAGCAGTAACTGCCCACTTCTACAAGAACATTCCGGAGCAAAAGCCCAGGCACAGTGGGCACTGGGAAGGTGGCAGGAGACTCAGAGATCAGGCAGGAAGGGGTGTGCCAGTCCTCTGGGCCACACTGAGTGGAGGTGAGAGCTTTCTGAGTGTCTGCTGAGGCACAAGTCACTCTAGTTCTTAAACATCTCTCAGCCATGTCTGCTGAGCAGACCCCCTGCTAATTAGAAATGTACTTTGTACCCAGGTCTCACTTTTCTAAGGCTGTAAGATGAACAGATGAAATCATAATTCCCTCCAGCCAATGCCTGCATTCTTCCAATCCTAGAATAAAGCATCAGTTCTCAGACACCAAAGCATCCCTGTGCCTGGTCCAGGTCCCTCTGCTTCACCTTTGCGTGTGCTCAGTCTCTTTCCTTTCTTCATGTTTCACATCTCACCAGCATTTTCTGGGCCAGAAAAATGCCTGACTCTTAACATATGTCATATTGACTTTCATATCCAGTTCCTGAGGTTCTAAGCACACCTTTCTTCACACACAAACACACACACACACACATACACACACACACATATCTGCATGTGCATACACACATATATACATACTCACATGCACAGACACCATAAACACACATGCACATATGAACATGCTTATACATATATGTACATACAGACATATCTATATATGATAAGAACTATCTATATATGATACATACATGCACATACAAGCATACTTACACATGCACACACATACATATATGCATACACTTACACAATGCACAGATACACATAAACACACATGCACACACATACAAAGACATACACACATGCACAGACACAAACAAACATACATGTTCCCATATAAAGACATACACATGTGTACACACATAGACACACATGTACACACAAACATGCTTACACATGCACACACATACAGACATACGCTTACATGCATGCACAAATACACATAAATGCTGATGCAAACACAAACATGCTTACACATGCACACACATATGCACATATAGACACAACACATACACACACCCAGGAATTATGCCTCTGCTCCAAATGACTATATTCAGTTCTACAAGTAAAGTTATCTTTGCTCTGGAGCTAGCAAGGATTGGTTGTGACAGCACAGATTTGATAAACCTAACAAAAGTATGAGGTAGACTGACACCATCTCAATTCCCAGAAAAGATGAGAACAAGAGAAGTAGACTGAAGACTGTCTGAGTGACTACAGGTGCTGTGGGAGCTTCAGTGACACGGCAAGCCCTTCCCGGAAGTGGAGATAGCTGTGGAACACTTCTACTTCTGTAGCAAGACCAGGTGGGGAGAAGAAGGCAGCTGCTGACCAACACCACATCTTTCCTCCTTCCACAATAATAATGAGTCACTGGCTGGGTTCTGGGGGAGCAGAGCCTCCATTTTCAGGCACCTCTCCACCGAGGTATAGCTCTGTGTGTGTGTGTGTGTGGTCCTCCATGGAAAGTGAGGAAATATGTCAATTCATGCCTTACCCTTAAAGACAATGCACATGTGATTCTTAATCTCCCCTTCCCAGGAATCTGGTCCTTAACCTCAATCTTCGATCTGTGACAAGAGGAGGAGGAAATCTGGAACTGAGTGACCTCGTGGAACAAAGGAAGCTGCCAATGTACCCTGAACCAGTCATGTTTATTGCTAATTTTAATAATAATTTTGCAGCTCATTGGGTGAGTAAAGTTTCGAACAGACGTGGATCGTATATGTATAAAGCCGTTCCTTGCTGTGCCTGACCCCAACTTCCCCACTCCACTGTTGACAAATCCAAATCCCTACAATCTCATACATGACCGTTTTTTTTAAGGTTTATACAGTTTTAGATATACAGGGTATTGTAGAATATTAGGATGGACATTTTTATATAAAATTATATGCTTTTCTTTTTTAAAAATTGTTTTATAGTATTCCAAGCTTTACATGTAGTTTCATTTTACCATCAAATGCTTCGAAATTACAAAGAACACCGAGATAGGTGTCATTTATGGCTATCTTTAGTCTAGCAGTTCTTGTTTTTAACCAAATAGCTTAGAGAAATACCCGTGCAAACGTGAAAGGGGCTTGTAAATTTCATGTGCTGACATTTGAAGTAAAACAAATTGATAGCTTCTGAATTTATATTCCTATAAACAGTCTATGACTTTATTGCTTAGAGCTGTCAAAACTCTCAGTGAGTAGTGTGTGTGTGAGCATGCACACGTGTGTGTGTGTGTGTGTGTGTGTGTGTTACACAGATGTGCATATATACACGCAGGTACACTGGCCTGTGTGGGTATGTGCGGAGGTCAATGGCTGATGCCTAAATGGCTTTCTTTATTGCTCTGCATCAGGTTTTGAGGCAAGATCTCTCTCTGATCCTGCAGTTTACCATTCCAGTGAGGCTTGGTGGCCAGTGAGCCCCCAAAATCCACTGTGTACCCCTCAGCACTGGGGTACAGGTGTACACTACATTTTTACATGGTGCCACGGAGCCAATCAGAGCTTTACTCTTTTGCAGAGTATCTTCCCCGTACTGTGTCCAGTCTTTTGACACTGAGACATGACTTCTGTCATCACAACTGTATTAGACCATGTGATTGCTAGTGTTAATTGCTGCTTTGATGGAATCTAGAAGCACTTGGGAGACAGGTCCCTAGGCATGCACGTGGGGACTTACCTTGATTGTTTAAATGAGGTTGGAAGACCCACCCTGCTTATTGATTGGCTGTAGGAAAGCTGGGTGGAATCGATTTCATCATAGTTTTTTTCCCATCACATCTATTTATCTTCCAAACCAGTTTCAGAGCACTACAGTTTCATAAAGTGATTCTTAAATATAGTGATCATGTATTCTGTGTAAAAGCATGAATTCAAAGTGCTATATTTGCATATTTCCATATTACACCAACATTTTTTTCTCAGCCAGCAATAGCTAGTCTTCTTATCACATAGTGTATTATTCAGTTTTCAGCATGTAAGAACAACGCTGAGCTCTGAGGAGGAAAACATATATGCCTCTTCTGGAATTGAACTGTCCCATTGTGCCTCCACATACTGCAATGCTATAGCCATACTAAGTAGAGTTTCTTCACATCCAGTCCTCTAAGTAAGAGATAAGAAGTCTCTATATAGTCAAAATGCCTAAAGCAAATAAATGTTAATTCACTGTGGCAGTCTTGCATAGAACTTCTAGATCCAAAATGGTCTTTGTGTTTCCCACATTAACTGTAAAAGCCTCAAAAGCTATCAGAACAATGTGTATATACCATTTATATCAAAGGAGCTACACAATCACATACGGGCTTCTACGTACACGGAACATGTCTACTGTCAGCCCAGAGTCATCGTAGAGGAACTTGGAGTATACAGGTCAGGAAGAAGCCTACCGTGTACAGTTTCCACCACGTACAGTTTCATGTTCTGAATTTCCTATCACACACAGATATAGCATTGATAATCTTGCCAACCTGGAGGATACTGAGAATCAGTATTCCTCAGTGCCTTGCAGTAGTATGATGAAGTTGGGAACCCTTAAACTCCCAAGTGCGATATAAGTTGAGAGTTTTAATTGACATGGTAGCCTTTAAGCTTTCTCTGTGTCTTCTCCTCTGATTCTTTCTGCTGGATAGACTTCTAGAAGAATACTGCATGTGGGGCAGAATGATGTCTCTCCCCAGGGGTCCCCAAAATGATGATTCCTATGATCGTGCTATATTAAAGAGTGAGAGGGAACTAGGTTACATGGATTTGAAGTTGCAAAGCAAGTGAGTTTGAAATTTGGTGCTCATCCTGGATTACCCAAGTAGACCAAACAGAGTCACCAAGGAGCTTATTGGTAGGAAAAGAGGTCAGGAGAGTCAATGAGAGGAATGCACTGTGAGGGGCGCTTCATCAGCCCGTACCGGCTATGAAGATGGAAGGTAGCCATGAGCCCAGCCGGAAAGCGGAAGGGGATTAATTTTCCCTATCAACACCTTCCTTCTAGTCCAGTGAGACCCAGTCCTGACTTCTGTCCTCTAAAACTAGAAAGCAACATGTATATGATGTTTTAAGCCACCGAGTATGTAGTAATTTGCTACAAGGGAAATTAAAAGCTAATATTCTGTATCAAAAAAGGTACTCATCTCTACAAGTATAAATATGGAAAAATGTAAGCATTCAATAACAACAGAATAGAGAGTGGTTAATGTCACATTTATACGAGTAAATAAGATGCTTGAGTTTTAAATTTGTGGAATGGTTATGAGGAAAATTAAAGACCAAACATGCATATAAATATATATACATATATAATCGCACATATACAATGTACAAATATTGCATATATGTGTAACCTGCTAATCAGAGTTTAGCTTCAGAAAACCCATGTCTGTCTCACTTCTTTCTAATATGACCTTCTGTAAATTTGTTCTTAGTACCCAACAGCAGAGAGTGACATGGGTATCTGAGGCTCGAAAGAGATTGGTAGCCACGGACTCAGCAGGGGTCAGGGGTCACAAAACAAAATAGCTTAAAACCATAGTGATTGTTTTCCCTCCCCCTTCCTAAACTTTCCAAGTCATTTGCCATGTATTAATTTTCTCATTAAAAAAAAAATAACCCGGGGCTGGGGATTTAGCTCAGTGGTAGAGCGCTTGCCTGGGAAGCGCAAGGCCCTGGGTTCGGTCCCCAGCTCCGAAAAAAAGAACAATAAATAAATAAATAAATAAATAAATAAATAAATAAATAAATAAATAAATAAATAAAAAAATAACCCAAACGCCTCCATTGAGAACAATCCAAACAGCTTGTTAACTTTGCCCCTCTGAACAAAATAATCACGATCGAATGAAACAATTTCAAATTTTAGAACTCATTGCCTTCTGTCCGTTTCTGTCAGCCATATACCTGCTTCCTGTTGATAGGACTAAGAAAGAAGCATAACCCTCACGTTAAAGGCAGGAGTCCCGAGGCCCAGAATCATTTCACTTTCAAACCACTAACACACGTATAAAGTAAACATCCTGTCACTCTGCTGCATTAGAGAGCACCTGGTCAAGACTTGACAACGAAAGGATACCCCCGGGGTTGGGGATTTAGCTCAGTGGTAGAGCGCTTGCCTGGGAAGCGCAAGGCCCTGGGTTCGGTCCCCAGCTCCAAAAATAAAAAAAGGAAAAAAAAAAGAGGATACCCCGAAACCTCTGGGGCACAGAAGGAAACGTTTGTGATAATTAACAGTGGTGAGGCGTGTCAGTCTTCAGTGAGTTTGGTCAGCCAGCCTGACTCCGGAGTGGAGTCGTCTAAACGCGAACATTCGTAATAACTATTCATAACCACCTCAGCCCTGGTGATGGCTGCAGTTTACAGCTGGCTCCTCTTAGTCACCTGAATCGCCCTGAAGGAATCTGACAGTTTCTCACTTGATATCCAGTTTCCCTCTGCAACGGGCAACTGTGGATTCTGGTGGCGAGGTGGGAACATCGTTCTGCTGCTGTTTTCATCGTCCCTTCCCGTACAGGACAATCAGCTTCAGAGCATCTCGCAGTGATATTTTTAATAACCGCCCCCCCTTTTCAACCAGCTGTAAAGCTTCTTACTGTCTGTCAGGCCTTGTTTCCCATCTTCAGCAAATTTTGTGGGTCGGAAATACATCCAACCGTAGTGCTCACTGGATTTCAGCAGCGTTTGTTCTACCAAACTATTGTTTCTGGGTTTTTTTTTTTTTTGTTGTTGTTGGTATTTTTTTTGTTTTTTTTTTTTGTTTTTGTTTTGGTGTTTGTTCGTTTGAGAGGAGAAAACCAACCGAATGCATGACCTTTCAGGGTCATAAGCATAAACCTCATTAGGAAGTTATTGTACTTTCATTCTCATTAATTTAGTGAGCATTAGAGATAAGGATCAAGCAGGAAATGACTTCTTATACGACGTCATCCAGGCCGGGAGTAGGAGGAGAAGTGGGCGGGGCATGTCCCTTGTGTGATCTCTAACAGGTCTGCCCTAGCCTTCTGAACAAAAGAGCCCTGGTGAAGATAGTGTAGTTACAGGTCACCTGGATGCTGGTGGCCCTGCTGTTTGGCAGGACGCTAACACTGCCAGCAAGAAGGGCAGGGGGAAAGGAAAGGAAGAGAGGAGGAAGGAAGAACTTTTTTAGTAACAGCAACTTGTCGATGCTGAATATTTCCAAGGCCTTGACATTCTGAATAAATAAGCTTGTGGTGGTTTGTGCTTGTGTGGGAGAGGGGGGGTCTTTTCATGGTTTTGGTAGGATTTTTGTTGTTGTTTTGAAAACAGTTCTGATGAAATAGCCCAGTCTGGATTGAAACTCACAATCTTCCAACCTCCTACCTCAGCCTCATGACTACTGAAGCTAGACACGTGTGAATTACTGTGCCCTATTGTGGGAATCATCTTTTTATCCTGGTCTTTCTTAAGACAAGGCCCATTTATCCCAGGCTGGGCTCAAACTCACTACGTAGCCAACGGTGTCCTTAAGCTTCTGACCCTCCGACACATCTCTTACCTCTTAAGTACCTAGGTTACAGGCTCCCACCAACAGGACCAGCTCAATTTTAATATGGGTCTTTCTGGCTTAGAGACTATAAAGGGTGATATTCTGTGCAAATCAGTTGGGCTCCTTTAGTTATAAAGCATGAGTAGAGAGGAGAAAAGCAAATTGGGCTCAAATTCTAGTTTATGACTACAGAGTTATGGAGCTTTCTTCATCTGCCACATAGATCAGTCAATATCTAACTGGAGAGGTTTGGGTAAGTACTACCCAGGCAAGGAATAGACGTAGCTAACAGACATGTCCCTTGAGTGCTTACAGTAACTTGCTCCCAAGACTGCTTGGAAGATAGCATTTTTGAAAGGGTTTAAATGGTAGAACACATGACATGCAATTTTTACTTTCTCAGTCTTCTTTGAGTCTAGAGTTAACTAGCACTAAGAGAGTTAACACTGTCAAGCAACTGACACCCAACCTCTTGTAAAACTAAAACCCTAAAGCTCTCTGCCCATCCACCATTCACTCCCATTCTGTCCTCCAACCCCAGCAACTATGATCTTACTTTCTGTGTCTGTGGATTTGACTGTTCTAGGCACCTTGTGCTACCTGCTGAAACTGTGTGATTGGCTTATTTCCGAGAGTCTATTTTTGAGACTACCCTTTTGATATTTGACAAACGTTTGTTCTAGACAAAAGTTTGGGCCACTATTCTTCATATTACATAATTGTGTAGCCATTTGCCTAACAGCATAGAAATGTTCAGAATAAAAGTGGTCCATTGTAACAGGACAGTACACATCCAAATGGATGGGTTTTATACAAATATAATCATCAAGTGTCAATCACTTGCTGTGTACTGGCCTTTGTATCTTAGCCCCTTTAAGGATTTGTAAGTTCCTGGAAATTGGGAATGCCTGGCAGTTATAAGGTGTGTGTTGAATATGAATGCACAAATCAATACATTAATAAATCAGTGGATTCAAATCCTAGTATGTATTCTTAGCCAGAAAATTATCGTAAGTATTCCCTAATTCTTGACCCTGTACGTCACTGACTGTTGGTACTCAGACCATGTGAACTTACATGAGTGACAACTTAAGCAAAATACAATCCTCTGAAAGGCTAACACAACTGGCTTTTGGATTCTGGATACATCTGCGCTACATCAGCTTGTAGGGAAATAGACGTGTCAGATTTTACTAGTTCTCATATTCTGCAGTACTAAATCACTTTTACCAGTAAAGCTGACAATGAATCAGTGCTCTAAAAATGTTCGGGCTGGAGGGTGACAGGCCTGGGACTCGCATGTATAGGGGGTAAAACTCTAGACCTTCATGAAGGCAAATGAAGTGTGCAAATCTTCCCCAATTCTGCAAGTTCATTTCTAGGTAGTTTATTTTACAGAGATCATCAAACAAACATTCAAAGATAGATGATTATGGTAAACTAAATAAGGCTGTCCCCAGAGATGTCTACATCATAAATCTGAGGATCTGTAACTCTGTTACATTCATGACAAGAGGCAACAGAGGCTGCATCCTCCATAAAGGTTGCCAATCAGCTTGCTTTACTAAGAGTCTCCTAGATTATACCTGTTGGGCCCGGTGTAGTCCCAAGGTTCTTCTAAATGTGAATAAGGACAGCAGAGGAAACTGAGTCACAGTGATTCAAACTAGGAAAGACTCCGTCAGTGTGTGGGCTGTCAAGGTGGGAGAGACCTGGAGCCAGGAAATGAAGGCATTGTCATGATGCTAGAAAAGGCAAAAAAAAAAAAAAAAAAAAAAAAAAAAAAAAAAAAAACCTCCTTTTTTGTAGTCTCCAAAGAAAAGGGCAATCCTGTTGACACCTTGACCTCTGTGCTATTTATTTTGGACTGTGACGTCCAGAACTATGAAGTAATGCATTTCTGAGTAACTGAGTTTGTGATGGTTTGTTCTAACAATAGCAGACAGCTAATGTAATGAGTAAGGGTGTTCCCTGAAGCATCCTTTGTAACAGCAACAACAGTCTGTAAGCAACAGTACCTGTTAATTTCCTATCATCCTAACAAAGACTACCACCCCATCTGGTCAGCTGCCTGGGAGAGACTGCTGATAGCAGGTATCACGATGGCATGGACATGTGTGGAGGAGGTCGAATGTGAGACGAGCAGCCAGAGAAAGACTTAGAGATGGGTTCATTCTCTTCTTAACTGCTGTCATGAAAACCAGCTACTCCCAAGAATGACAGTATGCCTTTCCAGAGATGGTATCCCCAATGATTTACCCATCTAGGCCTCGTCTCTTATAGGTACTATACCACCTTCAACACTACCGAGCCTCCAGCATACTCGTGTCACATCTGAGCCCTAGCAGATGCTGGAACCCCCACCTGCAGGAGCCTGGTAAAACACTGTGTTGTGACAATGGATGCTGAGGACTCTGTACTTTGCCTGAGAGAGAGGCTTATGTCTTGCCAACAAATTTGAATTGGAAGGGAGAGAGGAAGAAGGCCACTGAGCTTTTAAATCATTCTGCTTGGGACTACATGGCAATTAGAACCTAAGGGTGAAAAGGTCTTTAAGCACACTCTTTATTTCTTAAATCAATGTGCCAGGAACGGTGTTAAACACTAGAAAACAAAGAGCAAAGAAGCAGAATAGAGGAGAGGGGGGATGTAGGGGAACTTCCTGAAACTTCCCGATCCTCAGTCCTCCACCTTTGCAATAGGAGACACACAGAACCTCCCACTGAGGCAGGGTTAGGAGACTTCCCAATGTCTTGAGTTCAGAAAGGAAAGATCCAACTTCTGGAAATCTCTGTCTTCCTGGCCATGTCTGGGGCCTGGCCAAACCCCACTTCCCGGGCAGGCTGAGGCCACTTCCAGGATATGAAAACCCTAAATGCATTGAAGAATGAGAAACATTTCATGATGCATCAAAGTCATTCACAGTTAGCAAACCGCTACCTCTAACCCATGCACACAGTCTATAAAGTGCTACTCAGACCAGATTATACACCAGACCACATTAACTCAAAGGGCACTCCAGGCCTTGGGTTCTGGTAATGGAGCACAGAGTTAAGGTTTATATAATGAATGTTTTTCTTCTTCTAATCTAGTGGTTCTCAATTTGTGGGTTGTAACCCCTTTGTGGGTCACATATCAGATATCCTGCATAGCACTTATTTACATTATAATTCATAACAGTAACAAAATTACTGTTATGTAGTAGCGAGGAAATGCTTTTATAGTTGGGGATCACCAGATCACCACAACGTGAGAGACTGAATGAAAGGGCCACAGCATTAGGAAGGTTGAGTGTAGGGAGTGGTTCTGATGCTTTGATCTGTAATCTGAGTGTGAATGCTGAAGGTCCCACTCCCCAGTTTGTTCTTGATAAATCAATAAAAATGCTAGCAGTCAATGACTAGGCAGAAGAGGCAGGATATCAGGTTCCTGAAGGCAGGCTAGTACACATGGGAGGAAGGAGAGGGAGGAAGAAGAGGAAGAGGAGGGGAGGGGGAGGAGGAGGAGGAAGAGGAGAAATGGAGGAGGAGAAGAAGGAGAGGGAAAGGTTTCACCCTGCTTTGGAGGGAAAGAGAGCCACCAGCCATGTGAAACCTTGGTTGGAGTGGCCATAGGCTGCTTCCCAGACTGGGCCTGGGGTAGCAGGCAGGAGATAGAAATGCAACTAAGCTGAGGGCAGATTTCGAGGTGTTGCGGTAGGAGTGAAGGTAAGGAAAAGGTTAAAAGGTTAGCTACAGGAGGCTTAGAAATGCATACACACACACACACACACACACACACACACACACACACACACATTAAAAATAAGCTAATGTGTGTGTCTTTCATCCGAGGGAACCAAAGCAGTGGCTGGTAGTGCAGTCTGCCCAGAGCATAAAGCAGGGCAGTAGACGCTACACACTAGAGTTGGGAACCACTGTTCTAATCCCTTCCCTAATGGACTCTATAAGGCCTCACTCAGAGAGCACTTCTGAGCTGTAAAGAAGTCAAAATAGTTTGTGGGGTCTGGCTCTGCTCTATTTATTTGAGGAACGTAACATTGCATTCAGAGCTATTTGGGAGCTTTTCGCAGCACACTGGTGCCTGAGTACACCCTCGAGATACTGCCTTGATTGGTTTATGCATCACACTATTTTTAAAGGCTTTTCATTATTTTTAACTATGTGTATATGCGTGCATGCATGTGCACATACGTGTACGTGCCTGGACACTTCTGATCCTCCAGGAGCTGGAGTTACAGGCAGTTGTGAGCTACCTAATGTGGGTGCTAAGAAATGAACTTAGATCCTCTTCAAAAGCAAGCACGAGTGCACCAGCTTAACCATCTTGAGCCATCTCTCCAGCCCAGCAGAATAACATTTTTAAAGGTCCTTGGGTGATGTTGATGTAAAACTTGGTTCCAAAATGATCATATCCAAAAGGAAAAGAACCTATGGTTTTGCTAGTTCATTTGCAGGTAAGTAATAGAGGGGGAGGGGGGAAAGGAGAGGAAGAGAAGGGGGGGGGGAGGAGAACCAAAAGTACTAAGAGAGGTATAAGTAGCTTTTGTGGCAGCCTGGCAAGCAAGCAAACAGCTAAACCCCAATGCTACAGAAAGCTAGGAAACCGACTGTGCCTGGGCAGTGGGAAGGAATCCAAGAGAATCCTCAGACTGTCCAAGTTGGCTAACTCAGCCGGCAATGTCAAGTGGCAGCATCCTGACCAGGCAGTACTAAAGTACCCAGGGTTGATGGACAGATCTAGACCTGCATGGAGATCCCAGGGATGGCCAGAATCTATGACAAGTAGGCAGACTCAATTGATCCCAGAGACAAAGTTCTCAGGAAACTCAATCAAAAACTGAAAATAGATGTGGTACCTGGAGACTTGGAAGGCGGTTTTCTAGGTCAGGGCATTATACCTGAAGACAGTAGTGAGGTGGTCCTAGGACTTAGATAGGATAACCCCCTCCCCCCAAGCTACCTTATTCCTTATTAGCTACCTTATTAGATAGGAGAGCCTATCTAAGGGAATCAACAATTCACTGAGCAATGCAGTCAATAAAGTACAAATAAGTCGAGGAGCGGCAGGACCCCTGCCACAGACACCGCCGGACCCTGAAGGAAACAGACCGGATAAACAGTTCTCTGCACCCAAATCCCGTGGGAGGGAGAGCTAAACCTTCAGAGAGGCAGACAGGCCTGGGAAACCAGAAGAGACTGCTCCCTGCACACACATCTCGGACGCCAGAGGAAAAAGCCAAAGACCATCTGGAACCCTGGTGCACTGAAGCTCCCGGAAGGGGCGGCACAGGTCTTCCTGGTTGCTGCCGCTGCAGAGAGCCCCTGGGCAGCACCCCACGAGCGAACTTGAGCCTCGGGACCACAGGTAAGACCAAATTTTCTGCTGCAAGAAAGCTGCCTGGTGAGCTTGGGACACACGGAAGCAGAATTTCTCTAGAACCGGGCACGTTCTGTGTTTACCGGAAGTCCCACACCCGGGGATCCCGGCCCGCAGCAGCTCTCTGCTCCCAGACCCGGTGAGAGAGAGACCCAACCGCCTGGTCAGGTGGGCACTCCTGAGGCTGCAGAGTGGAAGAGACCACCAACACTGCTCACCCCTGCCCACATCCCTGGCCCAAGAGGAAACTGTATAAGGCCTCTGGGCTCCCGTGGGGGAGGGCCCAGGAGCGGCAGGACCCCTGCCAGAGACACCGCCGGACCCTGAAGGAAACAGACCGGATAAACAGTTCTCTGCACCCAAATCCCGGGGGAGGGAGAGCTAAACCTTCAGAGAGGCAGACAGGCCTGGGAAACCAGAAGAGACTGCTCCCTGCACACACATCTCGGACGCCAGAGGAAAAAGCCAAAGACCATCTGGAACCCTGGTGCACTGAAGCTCCCGGAAGGGGCGGCACAGGTCTTCCTGGTTGCTGCCGCTGCAGAGAGCCCCTGGACAGCACCCCATGAGCAAACCTGAGCCTCGGGACCACAGGTAAGACCAAATTTTCTGCTGCAAGAAAGCTGCCTGGTGAACTCAAGACACAGGCCCACAGGAACAGCTGAAGACCTGTAGAGAGGAAAAACTACACGCCCGAAAGCAGAACACTCTGTCCCCATAACTGACTGAAAGAGAGGAAAACAGGTCTACAGCACTCCTGACACACAGGCTTATAGGACAGTCTAGCCACTGTCAGAAATAGCAGAACAAAGTAACACTAGAGATAATCTGATGGCGAGAGGCAAGCGCAGGAACCCAAGCAACAGAAACCAAGACTACATGCCATCATCGGAGCCCAATTCTCCCACCAAAACAAACATGGAATATCCAAACACACCAGAAAAGCAAGATCTAGTTTCAAAATCGTATTTGATCATGATGCTGGAGGACTTCAGGAAAGACCTGAACACACTTAGGGAAGCACAGGAAAACATAAATAAACAAGTAAAAGCCTACAGAGAGGAATCGCAAAAATCCCTGAAAGAATTCCAGGAAAACACAATCAAACAGTTGAAGGAATTAAAAATGGAAATAGAAGCAATCAAGAAAGAACACATGGAAACAACCCTGGATATAGAAAACCAAAAGAAGAGACAAGGAGCTGTAGATACAAGCTTCACCAACAGAATACAAGAGATGGAAGAGAGAATCTCAGGAGCAGAAGATTCCATAGAAATCATTGACTCAACTGTCAAAGATAATGTAAAGCGGAAAAAGCTACTGGTCCAAAACATACAGGAAATCCAGGACTCAATGAGAAGATCAAACCTAAGGATAATAGGTATAGAAGAGAGTGAAGACTCCCAGCTCAAAGGACCAGTAAATATCTTCAACAAAATCATAGAAGAAAACTTCCCTAACCTAAAAAAAGAGATACCCATAGACATACAGGAAGCCTACAGAACTCCAAATAGATTGGACCAGAAAAGAAACACCTCCCGTCACATAATTGTCAAAACACCAAACGCACAAAATAAAGAAAGAATATTAAAAGCAGTAAGGGAAAAAGGTCAAGTAACATATAAAGGGAGACCTATCAGAATCACACCAGACTTCTCGCCAGAAACTATGAAGGCCAGAAGATCCTGGACTGATGTTATACAGACCCTAAGAGAACACAAATGCCAGCCCAGATTACTGTATCCAGCAAAACTCTCAATTAACATTGATGGAGAAACCAAGATATTCCATGACAAAACCAAATTTACACAATATCTTTCTACAAATCCAGCACTACAAAGGATAATAAATGGTAAAGCCCAACATAAGGAGGCAAGCTATACCCTAGAAGAAGCAAGAAACTAATCGTCTTGGCAACAAAACAAAGAGAATGAAAGCACACAAACATAACCTCACATCAAATATGAATATAACGGGAAGCAATAATCACTATTCCTTAATATCTCTCAATATCAATGGCCTCAACTCCCCAATAAAAAGACATAGATTAACAAACTGGATACGCAACGAGGACCCTGCATTCTGCTGCCTACAGGAAACACACCTCAGAGACAAAGACAGACACTACCTCAGAGTGAAAGGCTGGAAAACAACTTTCCAAGCAAATGGTCAGAAGAAGCAAGCTGGAGTAGCCATTCTAATATCAAATAAAATCAATTTCCAACTAAAAGTCATCAAAAAAGATAAGGAAGGACACTTCATATTCATCAAAGGAAAAATCAACCAAGATGAACTCTCAATCCTAAATATCTATGCCCCAAATACAAGGGCACCTACATATGTAAAAGAAACCTTACTAAAGCTCAAAACACACATTGCACCTCACACAATAATAGTGGGAGATTTCAACACCCCACTCTCATCAATGGACAGATCATGGAAACAGAAATTAAACAGTGATGTAGACAGACTAAGAGAAGTCATGAGCCAAATGGACTTAACGGATATTTATAGAACATTCTATCCTAAAGCAAAAGGATATACCTTCTTCTCAGCTCCTCATGGTACTTTCTCCAAAATTGACCATATAATTGGTCAAAAAACGGGCCTCAACAGGTACAGAAAGATAGAAATAATCCCATGCGTGCTATCGGACCACCACGGCCTAAAACTGGTCTTCAATAACAATAAGGGAAGAATGCCCACATATACGTGGAAATTGAACAATGCTCTACTCAATGATAACCTGGTCAAGGAAGAAATAAAGAAAGAAATTAAAAACTTTTTAGAATTTAATGAAAATGAAGATACAACATACTCAAACTTATGGGACACAATGAAAGCTGTGCTAAGAGGAAAACTCATAGCGCTGAGTGCCTGCAGAAAGAAACAGGAAAGAGCATATGTCAGCAGCTTGACAGCACACCTAAAAGCTCTAGAACAAAAAGAAGCAAATACACCCAGGAGGAGTAGAAGGCAGGAAATAATCAAACTCAGAGCTGAAATCAACCAAGTAGAAACAAAAAGGACCATAGAAAGAATCAACAGAACCAAAAGTTGGTTCTTTGAGAAAATCAACAAGATAGATAAACCCTTAGCCAGACTAACGAGAGGACACAGAGAGTGTGTCCAAATTAACAAAATCAGAAATGAAAAGGGAGACATAACTACAGATTCGGAGGAAATTCAAAAAATCATCAGATCTTACTATAAAAACCTATATTCAACAAAGTTTGAAAATCTTCAGGAAATGGACAATTTCCTAGACAGATACCAGGTATCGAAGTTAAATCAGGAACAGATAAACCAGTTAAACAACCCCATAACTCCTAAGGAAATAGAAGCAGTCATTAAAGGTCTCCCAACCAAAAAGAGCCCAGGTCCAGACGGGTTTAGTGCAGAATTCTATCAAACCTTCATAGAAGACCTCATACCAATATTATCCAAACTATTCCACAAAATTGAAACAGATGGAGCCCTACCGAATTCCTTCTATGAAGCCACAATTACTCTTATACCTAAACCACACAAAGACACAACAAAGAAAGAGAACTTCAGACCAATTTCCCTTATGAATATCGACGCAAAAATACTCAATAAAATTCTGGCAAACCGAATTCAAGAGCACATCAAAACAATCATCCACCATGATCAAGTAGGCTTCATCCCAGGCATGCAGGGATGGTTTAATATACGGAAAACCATCAACGTGATCCATTATATAAACAAACTGAAAGAACAGAACCACATGATCATTTCATTAGATGCTGAGAAAGCATTTGACAAAATTCAACACCCCTTCATGATAAAAGTCCTGGAAAGAATAGGAATTCAAGGCCCATACCTAAACATAGTAAAAGCCATATACAGCAAACCAGTTGCTAACATTAAACTAAATGGAGAGAAACTTGAAGCAATCCCACTAAAATCAGGGACTAGACAAGGCTGCCCACTCTCTCCCTACTTATTCAATATAGTTCTTGAAGTTCTAGCCAGAGCAATCAGACAACAAAAGGAGATCAAAGGGATACAGATCGGAAAAGAAGAGGTCAAAATATCACTATTTGCAGATGACATGATAGTATATTTAAGTGATCCCAAAAGTTCCACCAGAGAACTACTAAAGCTGATAAACAACTTCAGCAAAGTGGCTGGGTATAAAATTAACTCAAATAAATCAGTTGCCTTCCTCTATACAAAAGAGAAACAAGCCGAGAAAGAAATTAGGGAAACGACACCCTTCATAATAGACCCAAATAATATAAAGTACCTCGGTGTGACTTTAACCAAGCAAGTAAAAGATCTGTACAATAAGAACTTCAAGACACTGAGGAAAGAAATTGAAGAAGACCTCAGAAGATGGAAAGATCTCCCATGCTCATGGATTGGCAGGATTAATATGGTAAAAATGGCCATTTTACCAAAAGCAATCTACAGATTCAATGCAATCCCCATCAAAATACCAATCCAATTCTTCAAAGAGTTAGACAGAACAATTTGCAAATTCATCTGGAATAACAAAAAACCCAGGATAGCTAAAGCTATCCTCAACAATAAAAGGACTTCAGGGGGAATCACTATCCCTGAACTCAAGCAGTATTACAGAGCAATAGTGATAAAAACTGCATGGTATTGGTACAGAGACAGACAGATAGACCAATGGAATAGAATTGAAGACCCAGAAATGAACCCACACACCTATGGTCACTTGATTTTTGACAAAGGAGCCAAAACCATCCAATGGAAAAAAGATAGCATTTTCAGCAAATGGTGCTGGTTCAACTGGAGGGCAACATGTAGAAGAATGCAGATCGATCCATCCTTATCACCCTGTACAAAGCTTAAGTCCAAGTGGATCAAGGACCTCCACATCAAACCAGACACACTCAAACTAATAGAAGAAAAACTAGGGAAGCATCTGGAACACATGGGCACTGGAAAAAATTTCCTGAACAAAACACCAATGGCTTATGCTCTAAGATCAAGAATCGACAAATGGGATCTCATAAAACTGCAAAGCTTCTGTAAGGCAAAGGACACTGTGGTTAGGACAAAACGGCAACCAACAGATTGGGAAAAGATCTTTACCAATCCTACAACAGATAGAGGCCTTATTTCCAAAATATACAAAGAACTCAAGAAGTTAGACCGCAGGGAAACAAATAACCCTATTAAAAAATGGGGTTCAGAGCTAAACAAAGAATTCACAGCTGAGGAATGCCGAATGGCTGAGAAACACCTAAAGAAATGTTCAACATCTTTAGTCATAAGGGAAATGCAAATCAAAACAACCCTGAGATTTCACCTCACACCAGTGCGATTGGCTAAGATCAAAAACTCAGGTGACAGCAGATGCTGGCGAGGATGTGGAGAAAGAGGAACACTCCTCCATTGTTGGTGGGATTGCAGACTGGTAAAACCATTCTGGAAATCAGTCTGGAGGTTCCTCAGAAAATTGGACATTGAACTGCCTGAGGATCCAGCTATACCTCTCTTGGGCATATACCCAAAAGATGCCTCAACATATAAAAGAGACACGTGCTCCACTATGTTCATCGCAGCCTTATTTATAATAGCCAGAAGCTGGAAAGAACCCAGATGCCCTTCAACAGAGGAATGGATACAGAAAATGTGGTACATCTACACAATGGAATATTACTCAGCTATCAAAAACAACGAGTTTATGAAATTCGTAGGCAAATGGTTGGAACTGGAAAATATCATCCTGAGTGAGCTAACCCAATCACAGAAAGACATACATGGTATGCACTCATTGATAAGTGGCTATTAGCCCAAATGCTTGAATTACCCTAGATCCCTAGAACAAACGAAACTCAAGACGGATGATCAAAATGTGAATGCTTCACTCCTTCTTTAAATGAGGAAAAAGAATACCCTTGGCAGGGAAGGGAGAGGCAAAGATTAAAACAGAGACTGAAGGAACACCCATTCAGAGCCTGCCCCACATGTGGCCCATACATATACAGCCACCCAATTAGACAAGATGGATGAAGCAAAGAAGTGCAGACCGACAGGAGCCGGATGTAGATCGCTCCTGAGAGACACAGCCAGAATACAGCAAATATAGAGGCGAATGCCAGCAGCAAACCACTGAACTGAGAATAGGTCCCCTATTGAAGGAATCAGAGAAAGAACTGGAAGAGCTTGAAGGGGCTCGAGACCCCAAAAGTACAACAATGCCAAGCAACCAGAGCTTCCAGGGACTAAGCCACTACCTAAAGACTATACATGGACTGACCCTGGACTCTGACCCCATAGGTAGCAATGAATATCCTAGTAAGAGCACCAGTGGAAGGGGAAGCCCTGGGTCCTGCTAAGACTGAACCCACAGTGAACTAGTCTATGGGGGGAGGGCGGCAATGGGGGGAGGGTTGGGAGGGGAACACCCATAAGGAAGGGGAGGGGGGAGGGGGATGTTTGCCCGGAAACCGGGAAAGGGAATAACACTCGAAATGTATATAAGAAATACTCAAGTTAATAAAAAAAAAAAAAAAGAAAGAAAAAAAAAAGTACAAATAAGTCACCAATCAAAAGCAGGTGGTCACCCATGATAGATGCCCAGAAGACACAGGAACTGCTCCTGGGCTTGCCGAGGACCTGGGGATATGCTGCTCTGGCCTAGGGCCTTAACCCAGCTGCCCTGAGCATCCTCTGCCACAATCTTGGTATAGACCACACCCACACTGGAGGATTCAAAGCGCTCTGTAAGTCTAGCCTGCCTTTCTTCACAGGCTCAGGGGCCACTGTTCAGGTCCCACAAAGCAAATCCTAACCTTTTCCACTGAACTCTTCATCCTATTTAGAGGACATGCACATCATTCCCTGACCTATTTGACCCCCTCTGCTCTTTCCCCCCTCGCCTCTAGGCTAATCTCCCACTCAACCCTGCAAGACTACCCCACCTCACCTACCCTTCCTCACATAACCACATGCCCTGCTATCCTTCAACCATGCTAGGTATGCTCCTGCCCCAGGGCCTTTGCTTCTGCTCTATATGCCCTGCAACATTCTGCCTTTGGTAATCCATGTGGCTCTCTCTAAAATCCTTCAAGTTGTAAGCCCTCTCCTGACCAGCTCCTAGCAAATCCGTCCCTCACTGTTCATCCTCCGGCTCGTCCCTGGAACACTTGCTCTCTTCTAATTGTTCATGTCACTAACGAACTTGTTCCCATTCTCCATACGGTAGGATGTACAGTCTGGTGAGTTTTATCACTACTGCACCTCAAGGCCTAGGACAGAGTCTGTAACACAATAGGCAGCCAAGTAGTTTTGTCGAGTGAATGAAGCACCTCATCACCCCACACCCACATCTCTCTACCGCATAGACAGATGCCTTCGTGAGCTTTTGAAATGAATTTACTTCAATGTGTAGCTCATCCAGGTAAGTGTCCTTGAAGAAACGACGGTTTCCACAGGACTTGTCCCCAGCAGCGAACGTGTTGGTCTGAGGTCTGTTTCACTGGAGGCTTTTATATTAAGTAAAAAGGCTTTTATAGTAAGTACATGTTTTTCACAGTCATAGGGCTTTCCACTCCAGCAGCTTTGGCGATGCTAAGTTTTCCCGGGCCCCCAGCTCAAGAGGTTTCCCTTCCTCCTGATTCCTAAAGGCTTTTCCCACCTCTGAGCAGCAGCAACTTAGCAGACTAGGACTTGACAGTCAAAACCCAACAGCCATCCATTCATGAATGGCTCAAAAGGGTGTGATGTGCAGGGGAGGTGGGGGATTTGTCACTCTGCAGGGCCACAAATCCTCATCGGCAGGCTGGCGCACAGAGGCAGTGCCCCGCTGCACAAAGCAGCTCTGTGGCCACTCGATCTGTGGCCAGCCGGCCCGCCATTCTCCTGGAAGGCGAACAGAGGCCCGTCTTTGTGAACAGAGGCCCTCACAGGAAGGCGGCTGTGTGTGCTGGCAGTGCTGGTGCACAGGGCTCAAATGTCTCCATTTCATTTGTTTCTTAAAGTGCCATTTGGTATCATTCACCAACCTGGGGAGTCACTCGGGTTTTCTGCTATTAAGGCTGCCTGTGCCTGCATTTGTTGGTTCATTGAACAGTGGGGATCTTGGGAAAGGGACAGGGACAGGGACAGGGACAGGGAGGAGACAGAGACCTTGCATGGGATCGCCTCAGGTGACAAGTGATTTAGACTGCCTTGGGAACAGTGGGGATCTTGGGAAAGGGACAGGGACAGGGAGGAGACAGAGACCTTGCATGGGATCGCCCCAGGTGACAAGTGATTTAGACTGCCTTGGGAGCTGTGGGTTCAGGTGACCTGAATTCACTTCCCAGGGCTGCTTCATTCTAGATCTGTTATTTTCTAGGGGTGACCATGAGCCCCCCACCCAGCTTCCTTGCCCACCAAATTGTTGAAGAGAGTCCTGTGGACAAAGCATGGATGTGATGACAGAAAAGAGAATCATGCCCGTGGAAGACTCCGCATATAGATGGTAAGAGAAAGAAGTCCTGTCCTTGAACCCACAGGTAACTGTCGGCTAAATGCCACCATGACAGTGATGTGAGCACACAGGAGGGACCAGGCGCTGAGAAGGGAGCCTCAAAAAGGGATTCACACAGATTAGTAGCCGGGAGGGCTTTTAATCAGAAAGACAAATGGATAGCTGGCAGTACATAAAACAAGAGGCCATGGCCTGGTCACACTTGTCTTTACAGTGTATGGTCCAGTTATTCCAAAAGTGGTGGGTCTCAAGGGCTAACACAGTGAACAGATTTGTTTCAAGGTCCCAGGGGCGTTGAGCTGTGGCCCTACCCACCTCTCTGACATCTCTCTTAAATGTTCCTGGTCCCTTTGTCAATTTCAAATTTTATTTCCAGCTCTGTTTGGAGTACTAAACAGGGTCAATCATTCAAACACAAAAGATCCAACAGGCCTTTACCCCAAGTCCTCATCCCCAAAAGCAAACAGCATAACCTTGTTACCAATTTGGGGGCATGTATGAAATAACCAACCACATATAAGCATTTGTTCTGTTTACTGGAATAGCATGACAGATATTTTCTGTCTCTTATTTCATTTAATTTTCTTTGGAAATTCTATCCTGACATAGATTCCGTATTTACTTGAGAGAAGGTTCATTACATGGGCCCTAAGGTGCTATGTAGATCAAGCTAAGTTAGAATTTAGCAATGCCCCAGCTCCTGGCTCTTTGAATGCCGAGATTACAGACACGCGGCATCGTTATCTTTTAAAATGACCGATACACAGGTTTTGGTACTTTAGACACTGTGGATGTGTATCATAGGATCACGTCAACATCAGCATATAAAGAGGTCAAATTTTCCGTGGATCCTAGGATAACAGCCATTAACATTTCAGAAAGCTCCATTTGCTCTGCAATCCCAGCTTACTTTCCTGAAGGCCTTGTGATTTATGCAGTCTATGAAGTTAAGCTCACACACCCTTAGACTTCACATTACTGCCTACCCACTCCAGCTAGCTTGGAAGAGAATTCCCAGACAGGCCAGGTGATATAAAAAATGATTTGAAATATTTTGATAACAAGTACTCAGAGGCAGTGTCAGTTTTAGGTTGAATCTGGTTTGCTAAATCCTTGACTGAACTTCAGTTTTGTTTTGTTAAGATTTTTGTTCCCAAGGGAACCATTTTAAGGAATAAGCTATTTCTTAAAACAGTCGGGTTGAACAAAAGTAGAACAAAAGTAACAAATTATCTGATCTAACCTGAGCTACACTAACACTGAACATCAGCCCTGGTTGCCTCCAAAGTGGCCCCAAGGCACCAAGAACTCAGCTTCCCCAAGAGAAGGCACTGACCAGCCCAACGCCTTCGTCTTGATAAGGTGAGAGCCAGGACACCGGGCAGGCAGCTCCTTTGGGTTTCAAGTACATACTGTTTGTAAGAGGTAGAAGAGTGACTCAATGGGACCACTATTAATTTGGCAAATCAAAGCAGAATTCTGAGCTGTCTTCCGCTTTCTTCTTGCCTAGAGCTATGGGACAACTCCCTAAAAACACTGGCACTTAGCTCTTAGAAAGCCAGGGGATCAGTACCCAAGGGTAAAGGATGAGTCGGACCCCAAACCCCATCATCAGTGCACGGCATCTGAGAGTGATGGGAGTCAGGTTTGCAGGATCAGGAGGCTGGGCTGGGCTCTGCAAGTGGGGCTGATGGAGGAAGGTTTTGTCCTGGACCAAGCAGGAACTCAAGCCTGCCTGGGACCCTGCTGGGAATTTCTTTTCCATGGCAGTATTGCCACTGTGTTCTCACTTTCCAAACCTTTCATGTCACTTTGGACCCTATAATTGGGGACCTTTGTTTTACCCCTTTTTCCACCTTTGTGCTCAGGGGTCATTTGCTATCCAGTTGGTGCTGTCTTTATTGAGGAGTCATTATATCCTCTTAAAAATGAGAAAACTAGCTCAGAAAAGCCCAAGGACGCACAACCAGCAGACACTGCAACACACGGTTGTCATCTATGAAGCTCGGATCGAGGATTATCCAAGAGAGTTATGAAAATAACTCACTGTCCAGAGCACATGAGGCCTATAGGCTGCAGATTACACACATACACTAGCTCAAGGTCATGTGATACTCATTACCTAATTCTGGAATCAATTATCACTTCCAATATCTGTTTAGAGAAAGACAATTGCAAAATGACTAAGGATTTTCCATGGTGGTCTGAATCAATAGGCTCCCAGTGTCATAAACTCTAAGGAGGTCTACTGAGCAAGACAAGGCAAGGATAGGTCAGCCAACTGCCTGAGGTCATATGGGGTGAGGAAGCTCGGAGTTGACCCAGGCCTCTGGCTCCAAAGTGTCATTCTTCTGATGTGCTGGCTCAGCTTGCACAATAGCCTGCAAACCCGGCAACCCTGAGGGCCTGAGAGTCATTTCCTGGAGTGTATGAAAATATGAAGCACAGGGAAAATAAAGACTGCAAGCTCAGAGTCCATTTCTCAATGGGCCAACGAAGCCACAAGGCAACAGGACACCCTCTCGAGTGTTTCAAGCCCTCTGGAACTTAACTTCACAGGACAATCAGTCTCGTCCTCAATATCTGCACGACTCAAATACTTTACCAGTGAGGATGGACTGACTGTTCTTGAAGACAGACAGCCACTATCATGTTTGGGAGCTCTAGGTCTACCACAAGAATGATGGCGTAGGGGCATTAAGGGATCTGTGCCTAGTTAGAACTTGTGGCCTCCAGGGCTATGGCCACAAACCAACCCCGATTGACTTCTCTCCACCTCAGAGGCCTGGGGTAGAGCCAAAAGGCCTGGCTTCCATGGTGGGGTTTTTCCTGAGTTCCTGTCCAGAGTATTGGTACAGCAGCATCTGTCCTTCTGTGCTCTTTCTTAGTAACCAGAACTTGACACCCAAGGACACTCTGCTGCTCCCACCTGTGTGACCAAGTAGTATTTGTCAGCATCTCTACCTGGGATCAAACATCTCAACCCATACTCAACCAACGCCATTCTTATGACACGACATCAATGAGCTCTAACAGGCTTCCGGTCTGTCAAGACTTCAGTCAGTTCTTTCCAGTAGTACAGAGCTCCATTCCACTCTCCCCAGCAAAGCAGACCTAGACGGTTCTTCTGCACCTTCAGGTCTCAGCCAAAGAATGCTAGGGTTCTTATCCACCCAGCATGGGGAAAGGAGGGTTAGAGAATGTTAAAGAGCAGAGATATGTAACCCAATAAAGCCAGTTAAAACAGGCTTCAGTCAGATCCCAGAATGAGTGTCAGGGGTAGCCCTTAGTTTGTGTGATCTCTGGGAAAAGACATAGGCCTCCCTAGGGTTTAACTCACACAGAAATGGCAATGGATGGACTCCTCCTCCTCAGAGGCTCACTGTGTGGACCATGAGATACAGTCCATGGTGAGAGAAGCCAATCACTTCCTGTCTTCCCTTGCAGGTTCTTTAAGAAAGGAAGGCTGGAAGGGCTGAGGTAGAGAGGGAAGGCAGGTTTGTAATGATGCAGAGATCACCTCACAATGCCCCAAAGGGAGCAAACGTAATCCCCGGGAACTCTGGCTCCTCGTGGGACGGCCCAGGTTCCTCCTTGTACACTGTTTGCTGGGTTTGGCAGGTTTGAGAACACCCCTTTCTTGTAACCACTGCAGACATTTTGTAAAGATTTCACTTCAACACCTACTGTGTGTTTGGGGTTGGATCCAAGTTAACTATCATCTCAAAGATCTCCGTTTACTGACATAAATACCGAGTGAGACCACCTGAATGGTGCAGGGCTTGACGTTAATCCCGTCAGAGTTCCACAGATCGTGCAAGTGGCCAGTACAGCCGGAAGCCGACGGAAAGCACGTGTCTCCTGTTAGAGAACGCTTCCTTGGTGAAAGAAGAAACACATTTGACTGAAGCTGAGGACGAAGCAACCTTTGTTTATTTTTGGAAAGATAAACGCGTCTGGCCCACACTACTCATGCATTCTGAAGGAAGTGGACATCATTCGACATTTCTCATCTCAAATAAATAATACCCAGTTTGACTAACTTTGTTAACCAGAGATAAAGTTGAAAGGAGAAAAGCAGATAACGCCCAGGACGTTAAAGGCTCAGAGGGAGGATTTGATTCAGAGAGAATTAAAGCTCCTGGATGGAGGAACTTAGTAGACACTGAGCACGTGAAGGTGTACATAGAAACACTATGTGTTCACTTTGACAAACTGAAACGTCTTTCAGGTTCTTAGTTATGAGAACAGCAACAAAATACGAGTCAGTTAAAAGCCAGCATTTGAGGGTCTGCTATATTACAGCACCAGGGAAGCCTGAGAAACTCTCGTCTGCCAATGGGCTGTGATGTTTCACTTTCAAATGTGCTTCCCCATTCAGGGTGTGATCTGTGCCTTTGGACACAGCTACCTAGAAAACCGCATAGGTGTACAACCAGTCTCACTGCACCATGCCTACCACCCATAATCAGCTCTCTGCCTGCAATTCAAAGGTAAGACCAGGTTCAGGGCCACCTACCCTTGTGTTATACACAGTTACATAGCAAAACTACAAGGTCTGGAAATAAAGACAAGTGATGTCTTGAAGGGCATGATAGTTTATTTAAAAAACAGAAACGACGAAACAAAACAACAACAGTAACAAAACTGTACCACACTGATCATGTGACCAGCATACACGTAATGGCTTTTCTCTTGGGTATTAACATTGCAGTATGTTTAGATACTGAAATGTTTCAATAGGACCAAGAACGTTAGAGAGTAAGAATCTTGGATGAAAATGGACACTGGTAAGTCTGGTGCATTAACCCACAGAATTCATTTACAGCCCCATGAATTGGTGGCATTATGCTACGCGGTTAGGAGGGAGGAAAGTTATCTCGGGAGGAGGCAGCGTAGACTGCACACGTCTTTGTACTTTGATCTTTAGTTTGTGATTTAAGCTGTGTCCACCCTGGCTAAACCACAATCATACAAGACACCTCAGGTAATGTCCTTGTTACTACTGCACAAGTTTACTAACTTCATTAGGAGAAAAAAGAATCAAACCACCATCAAAACGAAGAGGCAAATAAATGTGACCAAATCATCTGAAACGAGGAAGAGCTTGCTTCTTCAGTGACAATTCAAACTTATAACGTCCAAAATTCTGGAATAAAATTAGTTTTTAAATATATATGGGTTTTCTTTACCTAACTGTACTTTGCAGTCAACGAGAGGGACTGCTTTTTTCAGAGAACACGACTTTTGGCAACAGTCCCACGGGCCTGTAGTAAAGGCAACGCCACGTGATGCCACGTCCGCCTCAAAGTTCTCAAGTACAAGGATTTGACCAGAGGTCAAAATGATCACAATCTGCTCTTCAAATTTCAACCCATATGTGATTACTTCGTAGAGAGTGAATGTGCTGTTAAGTAATTATCCCACTCGCCTTTCCTGTTTTGGTCTTTCTGCAAGCTGACCCCGTTGGGTGACTGTGGCTCACCCCCTCTGAGACTGTACCCCCACGCTACCCTATCAGTACCAGGGTTTCTGGGGTGGTGCGAGTGTAGTTCACAGGGACAGCAGATACAGGTACTGCAGCCTTCAGGGACAGCTTTTACATCTGTAAACTCAGAACTACAGAAAACATTTGAGATTTGGGCATTTCACACCAGAACCTCTTTGTGCTTTTTAAATGAAGCTGCTTGTGAATCTTTTTGGTATTTATCAGTCACTTGTAGTTCCCTTCTAATAATATAGGATGATATTTAAAATAATTTTTAAGGTTAAATTTCTGACAGGGGGCTTTATTAATATTTAGTTTTTAAAAACAGTATAAATCAGTATTTTTTTTCCTTCAGTACTGGAATAGTAGAAATTATTTCTGGTCCCTCCTTAAATCAACCAACAGCACTTCTTGTTGTGCACAACACTGAAATTTACAGACATCCCTGAAATTTTTTGATTAAGTAAACGAGTGAATCACAGTGGAGTCTCATCATTCAGTTAACAGTGTAGATCCATTTGAAATCAAAACAGAAAGCTGAACATTAAAAGGAAATTTCAAGCTAAAAAAGAGAGAAAGAAAGAAAAAAAGAAAAAAGACAGGAGACACTTCCCCAAACTAAGACGGAGTGCATTTTCACCCACTGCTTCTATACTTTATCCCCGATCGGATTCTTCCCCACGTGCTAAGGGCATTGCTGAAATCCCCAGGCCCAGTCTGTGTGACCCTGGAGTCGAGGCCGTGTGCTACAAACAGCTGTAAGGGAATACGGTGCACAGCCTTTTCCCCTACGAGACTTCACATCCAGAGACAGCAGAGCGAGCGTCTCATGCCTCTGTCACTGCCAGCATCTTACCAGGCGATGCTTCCTGTGCAAAGTGATGGCCACTGGTTCTACCACTGACCCAGAAATGGGAGGTTTTCATCGGCTGTCACCAGTGCTCGCCTTTCGCTCCTTCCATCAGAAGTTGGGGCTCAAACACAGGTGGGACAGAAAGGAAAACAACCGGTCTGAAGGCACAAAGTCGCAGAGCTGCTCTAGTTGGAGTTTGTAAACAGAGTAGGTTGAGTTTAGGTCATCTCGATCTATGAGACTAAAAAGGCATCCTCAGCAGGCTTCATCCAGCCAGCTTCTTTGAGACTCTTCATGGGCTTTGAGGTCTACAAAGTACACACTAATATACCCATACTTCAAAAGCAATAAGGCAAATAGTATAATCATTATCAAAAGTTACAATAGTAGTGTGGGCATACATAGTATAATTTAGTTACAAAGTGTGGTACTGTTTCTGCTACATAACCATATTAACTGCTTCTCTCCTACGTAATTATATATCCAGCCGGGTTTCAGTTGAACACAAAACCGTCCTGGTACCACCGCCTATAGTTGGCAATAGCTCTTAGAAAGCAGTTTCTGCTCTGCTGTAGAAATTATCCTTGAACTGAAAACAGATGTGCGTCCCATGTGCAGCCATCAGACGCTGTCATATTTATGAAGAGCTTCTTCCAACTTCTGCGTCACTTTTTGGAAAAATATTATTTGTTGTTGTAAAAAATGCTGCATCTGTGATTTAAAGTCTCTTACTCTAATTTGATGGAAGTGATGAATCTCGGCCAACGTGGCGAAGGAAATAGTGTTACAGCGGTCTTGAATGCCGTCGGCCTTTTGGACCTCCATCTTCCCTTCTTCCACGTGTCGTCTACTCTCCTTTACTTTGGTAAGAGCTCCTGCAGTCAAAGACAATAATTAATTAAAATACATACATACATACATACATACATACATACATACATACATACATACATACATACGTATGTACACATCCATCCCAATGGCATAGCTAAGTATTACACAGGAAGCTCGGTACTCTCAGTACTTGTCTAAACGATTTCAGCATCCTTTGGAAATTCAAAATGGTGACCGTAAATACCAATTTATAAAGCATCCTGACCATTGCGCCAACATCACTTCCCCAAACCAACGTCCCATGGTGACCAGACTGTTTTTCTTGACATGCTATACCTAACAAAAAGGTACAAAGACGTGTCCTTTTAAAGATAATCCTCACACCCACACTTTTAGCGTTTACAACGTTTAAGACAATTTGAGAAATAATACCCCATAAAGGATGAATCCCTTTCCTGAGAAAAATCTCACTATAGAGCTACTGTGTAAGGTCAGAGTCACCCCCTGAAGCATGTCAGTACCAACTCAAGCAGGAAATCAAGCGATGGCTGGGGGAGGGGGGAGCTGGGTAATGTTGCCAGTGTACAGTGAAGCTGTCAGGGTACCCAAGCCCATGCCTGTACCTCAGAGCCTCACCTAAATGATGTGCCTGATGGCAGTGGGTGACGTATGACTGTATGCCTAGTCGGGCAGCATCTTCTGGGGGCCACAGATGGGACACTTGCATTGTGAAGGTACAAGGGCAGTGGGTTTTAAGTTTGCTCTGATGACTGTTTCAGAAGGTCACCAAAAGTACCACAGCTTCTGATCTAGTGCTGCAGGGTAGGGGGATGGGACTGGTCATTTTGGCAGGTGCCACACAGGGTGGACTCTTCCTCAGAAGCGTATGCCACAAAGAAGGCAGATGAGGCAGGACATGAAGGAATCTACTGGTTTCAGGGCTGAACAACGCTGATGCTCACATGGTCTGAACACATTTTAGCAGCTCTAGAATGAAGATGGCCAAAGGCATCTAGAACTCTTACGACTAAAGCGATCTAAAAGGTATAGAGTAGAGAATGTGGAAACCAGGCGTGGGACCCAGCAGCCCGGGAGTGTGATGCCCAAGGAGAAATCTAAATTTTAGAGTTATGTTCCTTGCTTTTACCCAGGGAGGCCACCTTGTTTTTGAGTTCCTTCAAGTCTGAAAATTAAGAGAGTAAATCAGTATTCAACTAAGGCTAAATAGTGTGCTTTTCAAACAAAATGCTGGGTTAATAATTGTTGTAAAAAACACAGGACCAGGGATGTACCAGGGTCTATCAGTGAGCTCGTGTGGCCCCGCCCCTGCTTCACCCTAACCAGAGTGAAAACCCACTAACAGCAAAGTTTACCAAGAGAAATGCATGTCTGTGGAGGAATGTACATACCACACATTTTTTTCCTGAGCTCTTTCTAAATGAGAGCTTTCACTGAAATGGGCAGCATCCCAGAGCAGCGGGGCACAGCACAGCACAGGCAGACATCGTGCTGGCACCATTCCACCCTGATGCTTGCTAGACAGAAGCAGCTAGGATCCCCGAGGCAACGCGTGGTTTCAAGACTACCCCTGCCCAGGTAAGGAAGTCTGACACCTTCAACATTTCTCCCAGTCTGACAGAATCAGTGAAGTTTTACATGTGCCTGTTGTTATCATTGTGGTTTTGAGACAGGGTCTCACTGTAAACTCCTTGCTGGCCTGGAGGGGAGAGAGAGAACGGTCTGCCTCTACCTCCTGAGTGCAGAATTAAAGATGTGCACCATGCCCGGCCCTGCCTGTTTCATGTTAAAAAGGCCCCATCTACCCACATGCCTTTTTGTAATATAATGTCTTTACTACATTTGTACAGGCTTCCCACATATGTACAGATATAAAGGTTGAAAAGACAGGGAATACTGAGAGGCAACACTCTAGAGAAAAAAAATATTTCAAAAGACTACCAAAGATATAAAAATCCACGTTTTAAAATGGCAGAGAGAGAAGCAGGGAGGTCTTTGTGATTTGACTGTGTGCCTCTGGAAGCCATAGTCCAGAGTACAAACATGAGACAAGCTCTACCACTGACCACTGAGCCACAGCGTGCTTCCCATGGCTGCCCCGTGCACACCCTGCTCAGATGCTGATGCAGTTCTTTAACAGTTGTCTCCCTGTGGGGTCCTTCTGGCCCCTCAGCAGACATGGGAGTTCAGGAGAATGAAGGTTCCCCTAAGCTAAAGGCTAAGGAACTCTGAGCAGTTAGAACTTTCAAGGCTTCCAAGTGTGAGTGTTCAATGGGCCAAGAAAAAATCCGGGACTGAGTTTTCTTCCACCTGTGACTCTGTTAGGTAAACAGGACAGAGTTGCTATTTTTACAGCCCATGTAACGGCTTTAATTCAGTTAAGGAATATTGATGGTGAGCCTAATGTGTTTGACATGTTGAGTTTGTGGAACAGGTAAAATCAAACACATGTACTTTAGCCCCAACCCTCTGTGTGCTCACAAGGGGACCACACTCAGGACAGATGCACCAGCCAGACACAGTGACAACACACCACAAAGCTCAGAGTTCTGGATGGGAGCCAGATGTGCCTTCCCAAAGGTAACACAGATTATGCCATGACAGAAAATGCCCCACAGACTAGCTACACTACAGTTGCTCAAAGGATCAGCTAGATGCCATGTGCTGTGCTAAGGGTAGTGGAGATAGAGGAGGGAGATAGATTAGGGAACAGACAGACAGTAAATGGTCATTGTCAAAAACAGCCCTAATATATGCTAGGCACACTGCCCCTAGCCTTGCTTCAGCCTACGGCAGATACTACTACTACTACTACTACTACTACTACTACTACTACTACTACTACTACTACTACGTGAATAAGGGAAATTGAGTTGCTCACCATGTGAGCCTGAGAGCTACCCAGGCAACCCTGTAGAGGTGGGTTCTGAATGTGTAACTGATTTAGAAGCAAATACCATAACTATGCAGAAAAGGAGCAGCTGCCTGAACAGGTAAGCAAGGTGGGCAGAGAGGAGCCTGTCATACCTGCAGATCAGCCAGCGCTCCCCTCCTGACCGCAGATGCCGGTACACACACACACACACACGTGTGTACATGTATATGTGTATGTACGTGTATCTGTGTGTGTGCGTGTGTGTGGTGGAGGAGTGGATATGACATATGTATGTGAGTGTGGTGCCCTGTTTAATCATTCTCCTTCCACCTTATTCCCTTCTAAAATTATTATCTCACTGAACTTGGAGCGAGCCCAGTGACTCCTGTCTCCCATCTCCTCCCAGAGGACTAGGATCACCAGCAGGTGAAGCCATGCCCAGCTCTGTGAAGTGGATGCTGAGATCCAAACTCAGGCCCTCGTGCTCAGCGCTCTTTCTTACACTAAGAACCTCCCTCCAGCCCCTGACTTTTGCTTTAAACCTGTAATTCAAAAGGGCACTCTGAATGTGTAAAAGAAACTATTTATATCTGACTAACCTAAACCTTTTATACTTAAAGACGTATGGTTTTCTTATCTTAAATATTAAAAAAGCACACATTACAGTATTTCAAAGTCTAAACACAAACTTAAACCTGAGAGGGAGTTTTTGTTCTTTCCTTTTTCTCCATCTACTGAGAAGCCACAGAATATGACATAAATTGTCAACTCCAACCCAAAATATCACCACCCTTTAGGAATGCATGGTTTACTTGATGGGTAAACCATAACCTTCTGACACCAGACAGCTCACTGTCGTAAATTTAAAAGGACAGGACTAAGCGTATGGAAGAATGAGTGCCCAAAGCCAATTCCACCCGGAATTCCAGTTTGACCCACTTTACGAAATTCAAGTTTGCTGGCATAGTGCGTCAGTCAAGTCTGTAACAGAGAGATGAGCAGGAGACGCGTCCATGAAAAATGTGGCTCCTGTACAAGGGCTCAAATAATTTTTGAGGTAAAAATGAGGTATACATGCCTCAAACAGTGGAGAACATGTAACAGTATGTGAAGGTGTGAGTGTGCACGCTCACCGGTGAGAGCCGTGGGCACTCAGAAGGGTTCCACCTCTACCATAGAGGCTGGCACATTCCAGGCCTCTTGGGCTACACGGTCAGACCCTGTCTCAAACTGTACTGCTCCGTCACTCATGATGTAGAGCAATTTCTTTAAATAATGCCTTTTAAATGAAATGTCGCTAACTCAGTGCCTCCCAGACCTACTTTTCAAAAGAAAGCAAGATTATTAAAAATAAAACAAATTGATAGAGTTATGCTGAGGAATTAAATGAAAGAAGACTGCCAGCATTCTACAGCACGGCTTCGGGGTGGGACCAGCAGCCTGGCCTGCCTATAGTCCAGTCATAACTAGGGGGTCTTCCACATCTGAAGCAACATGTACTTCCTTTTTCTTAAAAAGTAATTTTTTTTGCACAAGAAAGCTGTTATATTTTGTATTTTGTGACCTCTAACAACTAGAACAAGATTAATTATTACAAGTTACTTTACTATTCCGGACTGGGAGTAAATGGAACACTGAGACTTAAACAGCCTGAGCCACACACATCAAGAGTACGTGGACACGTGAAAGGGAAAAGAGAGCTACTTTTAGGGTTCCAGAAGCTTCTGTCTGCCCCACCTCCACTCACTGAGCTCTGTCTTCTGACCAAAACAAAGACAGACACATTCTGCTCTGAGGAGCTTCAGTGGGAAGTGAATTACCAGTGTTACTGGGCTAGGCCTGGGTTTTGCACAGTTGCTCGTTCCCACAGCAGACAGTTCTTGATCTGGGAATTCTGAGCAGTTCCCTTCACTTCGCATCTTTTTGTGTGTATCAAAATAAATTTGTTTGCAAAATTTTCCGTCAAACCTAGATGTAAGGAGAGCTGGAGAGGAAGAGTGGGCGGAGTCAGATCAATGCCAGCTTACTCCTTCTCTGGAAACACTTGCACTTTGAAGGGCTTCGGGGACAACTGCAGAGGGGCACACACTGCAGCCTGCTGTGGCACACAGGAAGGCAGCACTGAAGCTGTCTCTGACCGTGGAGTACGGTAAAAAAGAGCTAAAAGCCCTGCCCAGAACAGAAGAGCAAAGGGACCACACATTTCTATCAGAAGCGAAGGAGAGGGGAAGAAATTATGTGGCGAGGTCTAAGGTCGGGGAGCACTGTTAAACCAAAGGCCCCTAATGCCCATGATTAGGGCGGCAGTTTCTAAATGAAAGAAAAGAATATATGGGTCAGACCGAAAACTGGCAAGAGAATGGTTCTCCAAGAAGTACACACAGACAAGACACATGTGGAAAATTCTTAGTCATCTTCAGGAAGACATAAATCCTAACTATACGGATCTTCCATCCCACCACGGTCGGAATGGATGTCACCAAGTTAAAAAGAATAAAGAGAGAAGCAGAGGAGAAAAGCAAATGCACATGATGTTTTGAAGCGGGCGTTACACGGGTTGGTGGAAGGTAAGCTGCTGTGGAAAAATCATTACACACACCATAGATAACCTAATCTGACAGTTACTACAGCTTTAATCACAAGAGCCAGATTCTGGAGTCAGCCAAGGCGTCCCTCAGTGAATACACGAATAACGACAATGTGGAGGGCATGGGGAATGGAGAATTACTCTGCCATAAAGAAGTACAAACTGGGGCTGCAGAGATGGCTTAGTCAGGTGCTGGGCAAGCCCGAGGACTTTAGCTCCATCCCTGGCACCCACGACCCACACAAGAGTGGCTCAGGGAGTACTCTTGCAACACGCCCCACACACTGCCGTGCCCCGGGGCAGAGGGAGGGCAGGCTTTTGGCAGTCTAGCCAAATTGTGAGCTCCAGATTCAGTGAGAGATCTACTGGTGGAACACGCTGGCACACACATGCGCACACAGCAGCCCTGCAACATAACGTCAGTTGCAGGGAAATCCCATGTTACGTGAAATATAACACTCACTTTCAAAGACAACTATCACACGTCTCTCATGCAGAAATCTAGATTTAAAGAAGACATGAAGGCAGAAGGGGAGCTGCGGGGTAGGAGGGGGTGGAGACGAGAGGACAGGAGTGTGGGCTGTGCTCAAGGCATGCCATGTGTACAAAGTCACAGTGAAATCGTTTCCATAGAGTGAGCTTGTGCTAATAAATAACAGGAAAGCGTAATGGATGGGAAGGGTTTCTAATAGGATGTTGCTGGGCTACAGGAGACAGTCAGTCACCCCTGGGATAACCTGAGCAGAAGCGCTGATTTTAAAGTGGCTACTACAGAGCAGGGTGTGTTCTTCAGAAGAGATGTGGGGACACTCGTGGGTCAGGGGACTTGCTTCTTACGGGAAGGTGGTGGACCCAGTCCAGGCTGAGTCACCCACAGGAAATGTGCTCTTGACATGGGCTCCAAGTACAGGAAGGGGCCAGAAGTGAGGTGAACACTTAAGCAACCTCCTCAGAAGGTAGAGGTAGCACAGGCTGTCCCAGAGCATCAGACGGGACTCTAAGACACACTAATAGCCCCTTCCTATGAGAGCTCTGTGAGTAGGACAAAGGGACAGGAAAAACACACACACACACACACACACACACACACACACAAGCTTACATTGTGGTGGTTTGAATAAAAATGGCCTCCGTAGGCCCATGGAGAGTGGCACTATTAGGAAATGTGGCTTTGTTAGAGGAAGTGTATCTGTCCCTTCCTATTGCTTTAGGATCAAGATGTAGAACTCTAGCCAGGCGATGGTTGTGCACACCTTTAATACCAGCATTTAGGAGGCAGAGACAGGCAGGTCTCTGTGAGTTCTAGGCTAGCCTGATCTACAGAGTTCCAGGACAGCCCAGGCTACACAGAGACCATGTCCCGGAAAACACACACACACACACACACACACACACACACACACACACACCCCAAAAACAAAAAGATGTGGATGCCACGCTTCCTGTCATGATGATAATGGACTGAACCTCCGAACCTGTAAGCCAGCCCCAATTAATTGTTGTCCTTATAAGAGTCGCCTTGGTCATGGTGTCCCTTCATAGCGATGGAAGTCTAACTAAGATAAGTGTTGAAAGGGACATTTATTAAATTAGTTTGACAAATTACCCGGAGTCCTCTATAAGAGAACCAAATCTCACTCAACAAATGATTTATTTCTAAAGGAGCAGTCAGACTTCCACAGACAGTGACTGATCACCAACGCCATCACTCCTGGCCTGATGGACTTGAGAGGCAAGCTTCAGTTCAAGCCCAGGTGTGCAGGCTACTGCTGGTGCCCGGTTCCCTTCCTTATTTATTTAAAGCTGAAAGGTGCTCGGAAGTTTTTGGTATAATTCTAGAATCTTACAAGAGGTTGTCACTTGTCCAGAATGTCCCAGGGCTATGTGTTCAAAGAACCCACCATTCCCACCTGCCACAGCCTGGCGCTTGTGGCTTTCATACTACACAGGTGTCTGCGAGCATCCATAGGTACAATGTGAGCTGAGTGTCTCAGATACTTGGAAGCAGAAGCAGGAAGAGCGCCATGAACTCAGGGGCACTTGAACAACATAGTGAATTCCAGACCAGTCTTGGCTATAGAGACCAAGTAGTCCTGAAAGACCAAAAGGACTCCTTCCCATTCCATACTTTGAGAGTTAAGAGGAAATAAACCAATGTTTTTACTTTGCTGTTATGAACAAAATCTCCTAAACTTCAATGCAGACTCTAACTACAAAGTTCAGCAAGGTTCCTTCTCACACCTACTCATGCTCACCCACCTTTGGAAGGAACTTTGCCCCACATTTCCAGCACTAAAATCAGCTCCACAGACCCCCAAGATCTCAGATTCACTTCCGTCCCCTTCCTACCTTAGTGTGTTACCAGGGTAGGGCCCCTTGCAAAGTCTTATCCATGAGCAAAGCCAGGGAGGAGTGTCTTTGTACACGCTCCTTTATCAGGAACATGTTACTCATGTTTTCGATGAATACTGAGTCAAAAAGTAATTATTAACGAAGGTTATTAATATCATTAAGGAGTCAAGGAAGTCAGCACCATGTGACAGAGAGCTACACTGTACATACGACATCATTAAAGTATTTCCCTTTGTAAACAGCTGCTTCCCAAACATTTCAGAGAACATGGGAGCCACAGTCCTGGTTTTCACCAACACTGAGAGCCCACCTCAAGCTGGCAAGGCAACGAGCGCCCTGCAAGCCTGCCGGCGCCCTGCTGAGCTCTACCAAGACAAGCACCTTTCCTAGCACAACTGGCAAAGGAAACAGGAAAAGCTCCTCCTCACTCCTGGGCTATACACGGCCTCAGGAGTTGCCCCAACCCCATCTAAAAACTTGCCAGGGCTGGTGTGGGGATCCCTCTTTGTGCCCCCCACATTCTCCCTCTGCACCTCAGCCTTCCCGGTTTTGTCCCTCAAAAGCCATTTACACAAAAGGCCCAGTCACTAAGCAACAGGGATCCGCTGCCTTTTCCCTTGAGAGAGAAAAGGGGAGTGGTGGTAAAAACAAAAAACAAAAAAACAAAAAAAAAAAACAACAAAAACCAAAAAACAAACAAACAAAAAAAAAAAACCAAAAACCAAAAAACACCTCATTTGATTTGAAATTACACGTGTGCCAAAGGCATAAATAAGGTAGATTTCTGGTCTTCCTATGGGCTTCCTCAGTAAACAGAGGCCTCGGTGTTACAGGGCAAAGCAGAGGACAGAGTGCAGATATGGGAGGTATGGACGGTAGTACAGTTATTTTCATTCCCCTATGCTCCCAATGCTAAAAGAAAATGCTAATCTGGCCAAGATGACCTACTTCCTTCTCCTCCCTCTACTGGACACACCCTTGCAGCCCTCCTCCCTTCATCAGCCTCTTCCCCACCCTTTTTCTTCCTCTCTTTTGGTCTCCACCCACTTGATACTAGGAACCTTGGCAGTCTGCTTGATCTCGTGGTGGGTAGGAACTCCCTTGCCCACGTCACAGGTAGCAGCATGCACACTGCCTCAAAAGTTCCACACACTCAAGTCACACTCGGATCTGAGCTTACACACTGTGCCAGGGAAAGCATCACTTGTCCACTTGTATCTGTTTTTGAGACCTAGTCCTACTAGGTAGGTAGCCTACCCTTGAACTCACAATCCCCTAAACTCAGCCTCTCAGAGTTCCAGGATTTAAGATGTCTGGTCCCAAAACAAGGCTTTGAAGGGCTTAAATGCCACTAAAGCCAAGCACTAAAATATTTAAAGGTAAATTAATTTGCATTCATTTTCAACTCGTAACTGCACTAAATGAAGAGAAGTCTGGAGATATTTTAAGAGCTGAGACAAGAATGAGTGAAACCTGGCTGCTTGTTAATGGGGGAACAAAAAAAAGACTCATTTAAAGAATTCCATTCTTCAAGCTCGGTTTGGTCCTAAAAATAAAACGTAAGTTGCTTTTCGTGGTAAAAGCCTTGCTATACCCTGAAGAACCCAGTCAGCAAGCACAGCTGGACCCCAGTGACCAAGGTCCACGCAGAGGGACCTCCAGCAGGGATGGGAACATCAAGGTACACTCACTAATCAAAGGTTCAGTTTGCCTCCTTCCCCCAATGAAGCCTGAAGTCAGGTCTCTTGCAGTTAATGTGCTAAGAACAGAAAGTCCTTAGCTGGAACTTCATAAAGGCTCTCACGATGCTTTAGCTCCTGAGAAATAAACCCCAAGGTCAATCTCTAGAACCAAAGAGACTTTACACTACTGTGTGACAGAAGTTCTAAGAAGATTCTGTGCACACAGTATGCCTTTACTTCAGAGGAGCGGGTCCCAGGGTGAAAAGGCTGAACGCCCCCTCCATCAGCAAATACAGATGAAGACTTTTAAAAACTCTGAGCATAAAAAAGACAAAGCACTATTTCTTTTCTTGAATGTTTTCTGGCCATAACATCCCACTAAGCAGTGTCGGCCAGCTGCCAGCACTTATATTTAGCAGACCTTTGAAAACAACCCAGGAATCATACCGGAGAGAAGCTGGACTCAGAAAGAGAAGCTGGACTAGGAAAGTACATCTAGCTGGGAGCAAAAATCTTGGTTTCTTTTGTTCTGGGAAGATAAAATGGAGCTTGGGCTAAAATCAAGTCTACACAGGGCTGCTAAACTGAAATGACACTCCCCATGGGGCAGGGGCAGGGGCAGGGGCAGGGGCAGGGGCAGGGGCAGGGGCAGGGGCAGGGGCAGGGGCAGGGGCAGGGGCAGGGGCAGGGGCAGGGGCAGGGGCAGGGGCAGGGGCAGGGGCAGGGGCAGGGGCAGGGGCAGGGGCAGGTCTAGTGGGAAGAGGCACTGCACGGGAGCCTGGGAGCTGCGAGCTGGAAGCTCAGGGCCAGGGCCTCCCAGGAGGCTGGACTTCGAAGGCTCCCAAGAGAACAGTGTTAATCTGAAACCATGAGAAGAGCTCCAGAGGATGTATTTTTTGCTGTCTAGCTCAGGTCATCTCTTATTTCTTTCACTGTGCCCACTCCATGAGGGCTGCCCCTGCACACCACCCGATGATCACGAAGTTTTGGGGGCAGATCCTAAATCAGTCACTTTATACTGAAACCCCCTCCCGCACCGCCACCACCACCAACATGTGGTTTCCCTGCGCCCCTGTGCTGGCAGGGACCAAGTGTCCTCTGGCATGTCTGAACATCCTTGGATGAGAGAACAAGAACAACCAATCAACCAAAGACAAAAACAGAAGACCTAGAAAAGTTCAAGTTTAAAGATATACTCAAAGTACGAGCCTGAAGAACATTGAGACGGCCCATGCTGGTCTCTGTGTATGCAGCTGTGGACAACAGGAGTTGAGTGCCCATGAACATCCAAGGCCTAACGCCTGCCGCAGGCCACTGGAAGCCTCTGCTGGTCCCTGTCAAGAGCTGGTATCATTCGATTAGGTTGCCAGCCTCAAGAGGAGGGGCTTCACTGTTGGTTTATTTTAGCCAGAAGCTCCCTTTATCCTCATAGAGGAAAGGAAACCAGAGTTCTCCCGTTAATTAGAACAGTGATGGTGGCCACAGTGGTGCACATCTTCCATCACAGCACGTGGGCCAAGGCAGGAAGACATCCCTAAATTCAAGGTGAGCCAGTCTGAAAACACAAAACAAAACAAAGCAGCTGGGATGCAGGATTTCCCACAATTCCTTTCAGCCCCACTCCTGCCTCCTCACCCCCCCCCCCCCCGCCTCCTCTCTCTCCCTGTCTGTCTGTCCCTATTGCTGGCCTCACCCAAACTTAACACCTAAGGTAACACAGGCTCCTGCACACATCCAGCACCACATCAAGTGCTGTCACTTGAGCTAACAGATGTCTCAAGTTCACACACTCCTTTCCAAAGCTGCACACATGGCAGTCCTACTCAACAGCCTCCTCTTCTCCGCGTGCCTGGGCAGAGCTTCCTAAAGTGAGGTCTACAGTGAGCGCCAGGGAGCAGGCGGGGACCTCGGGCTCCCACCTCACCAGCTCAGTTCCTACCTGTGAAGCGGTGGAAATAGAGGGGTGTCTACCTCAAAAGCTCCCGTGAGGTTTAATCGGGTAGAGTGAAAATAGAACATGAAGCGCCATGCCTGGTACGTGGTGTGCCTTCGAAATATGACAGCTACTTTGAACATGATCAAGGTGTCACTATTTAGTTGAAAAACCTCTACTGGCTGAACAACTGACAACAGAATCAACTCTGTTTCCTAGCGAGTATTCTCGTAGCGAAAAGCATACCAGTTTCAAGGTGAAAGATTAATTCAAATCCTGCCTTTGACATGTCCGCTGTGTGAGCTAGGACTCAACCTCTCAGACTCAGCTGTGACGATCACCATCAGGAGATAGAACTCCCTTGGGGAAAGTTAGCTAACTGGACTGGACTGAACCACGTCACCCCAATCCTGTCCACCTAGAGACAGTCTCTGCACATTAATATTAATACCGACCTTCTATACACTCCCTCCACCACTCCAACAGTGGCTGTAAACCCCAGAAACTTAAATATAAGCACTTTTTGAAAACTACTAATGTCCACACAGCATGCATGTATGTAATTAGTGAGCTGATGTCAAATGTGAGGCACACCTGACAGAGCAGGCAGGGAGGAAAGGGGCACAGAGCCAGCCAGTTAGTTACACAGGGATGATGCCATGTCACGACGGGTACAGGCTGGAGTGACCACCTACAGCCACACTACCCTGAGGCAGCCAGCAACCAGGAATGGAAGTGGTATGTGCAGAGGGAGCGACGGTTCTGCCAGCACCTTTATTCTGGACAGCCAGTCTGCAGAAGTGTAAAGGAACACAAGGCTACTGTTTGTCACCCGGACTATAGGGACCTGTTACGGCACCTCAGGAAATTAGTACAGCAGTTAATACCAATGCTTAAAACACTAAGCACTAATTCCATAAAGGACAGGTGTGAAGCACTTGTTCAAAGGACTATGACATCATGTCCCCCAGTACGCCTGAACAGTGAAAGCCACAGAGCAAACTCCCTAACAGCGGCAATCGCCACTTGTACCTCCATTCCACGACCCTGCTTGTTCTTTAACAGGAGGCTCAGCAAACATTTTCCTTGAGGGCTAGACAGTAAATATTTCAGGCTTTGCAGATCAACAAGCGAAACTGGGGTTATTATGCAAGTACTTATAGAACCATTAGAAGCATAACACCATCCTTAGCTCAAGTGCAGTAACGAGCACCTTCTACACCTGGCCCAGGGCTGCAGCCTAGACTTCTGCCAGCACCTACGCTGCTCGCTCCATGCTTAATGCTCTACAGGTCATTTTATGTCCCCTCTCTCCACTCCCGTCTCTTCTCCATCCCATGACACCGCCTCCATTCAGGACTTTACTATGTCCTGCCTCAATTATTTCAGAAGCTTCCTACACCAAAGTGCCTGTCATGTTAACTGACCTTCTATCACTCCCTCCACCCAACAGTGGCTGGGAACCCCGGAAACTTAAATATAAGCACTTTTTGAAAACTACTGATGTCCACACAGCATGCATTTGACACTCAGTAGATGGTGGCCCCACTGATTCTGAGAGGCTACCAGCACTGATTTTTGCATACACAGTTCCTTTTATCTGGGAGGTTCCCTCCCTGCTTGCAAATTTACAACTGCTTTCAAAACTTATCTTAGAATGAGACTGTGAGACCAAGAATTCCTTCTCCAGATCTTCTACCATCAGCAGGCACCATGCCTGCATGTGTCCCGCGTGTGCACGCTCCTTCAGACTTCAATGCTAGAACCAATGAGCCAGCTGTTATGTGCTTATCACACCCATTCTAAAGCATAACAGGACCAGGCGGGTACTCTCCATCCATGTTCTTCCAAAACTCAAGTATGAGTATCTTTCGAAGCAGAAACCAAGTACCCGCCATCCAGACCACCCTGACTGCTAATGCTAGCTGACAACCCTTCTTTCTGCGGTGAATGTGCCTTTTATCTGGACTCTCCGTACACACATCCTACCCAACAGAGCAGTGAATTCCAGGAGGGTCCACCAGCTCAGCACCTGAGCTCCAAGACTGCAAGTCCATTGATAACATCAATGCACACGGGGTTTTCTGTGCTGAGTTAAACAAAAAGGGCCCCATAAAGAAGTGTGTGCTTGTGAACTGTGTCTCTACATGTTCAAACACTAAACAGTCCATACAAAGAGACATCATGAGGTACATATTCATTTTCCTCCCTCTGGTGATTTTTGGAAAGTCACTTCAAAGCCATGTAAATCTAAGGCTTTAAAATCACTCACATATTAATGACGTCATCCATAAACTATATGCAGAGTCTATCTTCAGGTCTTGTGCACTTTTAAATGGAAAAACACACAAAAGACATACCCTAAGTCACTGAAAACATCTTTCTCAAGGTCAGCCGTGTAGTTTATTAATAAGCGCCCGCTTCATTAGCTCTACGAACATATGCTAAGCACTTACTGCAAACACAGAAATTAGTGTAGCTATGTAATGCAGGGACACAGAAGGAAGATGCCAAACTCCAGACAATCCCCAAGCCCCACAGGGACTGCTTAGAGGGGATGCACCCTCTCCACGCAGTATGTCCGATCCGGGGTTTCTGCCTGGGTTTGTACCAAAAAGAGACGCAGAGCACAAAGTATCTACAAGGCATAAACAAACGTCCCTTCTAACCTGCAGACTGCACCTTCAACACAGATCTCGGGAAGGCTGGGACTTCTTACCACTTCTACTGGTTTCCTGCTTGTACCTGCTCCAGTCTCTGAGCCATTCTTTTTCTCGGCATAACTGGTAAATGTGCAAATGGATGCCATCCCTTCACTCAAGATCCTCAAGAGCTTCTATCTTGCTTGAACTTTTAACATGCCCTGACAATGACCCCACAAAGCTGTACCAATTCGATTTTCGGTGATGGACTCTCCTACTAGGACGGCCTCTAGACCCAACCTGTGACCCTGGCTGAACTTCAACCTTCCTAGTCCACAGCTATCCAGGGCCTTGTTAAATCCCACCTTCTCAGTGAGGTCTGTGTTGACCATACTTCTCTGTGCTCCATCCTGCCTCCTACACCCTCCCGCCCTGCTCCACTTCTGAGCACATATCACTCACATATATAAAATCTGTCTTGCACTATGGTTTGCTGTGTTTGGCTTTCACTGTCTCCCCGCCGCTGGAATGTAAGCTGCACAAGGGCAGCACTCACTCGGGTTAATGATGTAATCTTGGCAGTGCTTAGGTTATGATGTCTATTTAAATATTTATTCAATAAAATCGAGTTTATTTTTCAGAAGCTCCTATGAATAAACTTAATGATTTTGCCTTTCTCCCAATGGCCATCACCCGACCCACTAAATAATGCACAGAGGAAAATCCAATCACATCAGGAGTTACAAAGGGTAGAAATGGAGACCCTGGTTGAAGTACTCGGGATACAGTTCAGTTCAATCAGACTGTATACCCACCGTGATGGCTAGTTTTGACTGTCAATTTGATTAGATTAAGGGCATTCAGGACACACATCTTTAGGCATCTATGAGGGGCTAATAAGAAAAGCAAACTGAGGATCACACAGAGGCTGGGTAGGTCTCACACTGGCTAAAGAGGAAGAGGGAGAAAGCCTGAGTCTTCCTCTCTGCTTCCTGTTCCAGAGTTGGAAGCAGGCAAAAATCTCAAGGTCCACTACATGGACCCACCATGTCTTCTCTCCCAAGATGGGGTCTCTGCTTTCAAACACAAGCAAAAGTCAGCCCTTCCTCCCTTCAGTGCCTTGTTATTTTTGGTTGCAACACAAAAAGTAAACTATTTACTTGATTTTCTTTATTTTGGGGAAGGCGACTGTATTTAGAGTTCAAAATAAAGTTCTCTTTGCAAACAGAAAAAACAAAAACAAAAACAAAACAAAAAAAAGCATTCCAACCGACTGCTCTTGCGGCCCTACTCATTACATCCCCTACTTGGGTTCTAGAGGCTGCAGATGTTTGCTGGAAGGCAGTATTATAGTGTCACAACGCCTCACAGGCACCCTGAGGCCAGGTACTTCCCTCTAGAAGCATCTGATGAATTAGCCAGGGATACATGTTTACTGATCTGAGCTTAATACTGTCAGCTGATAAAGGATTTTCATGCTCCCAGCTTGCAGTCACAGGGGCAGACAAAACACTACTGAAACCAGCCTGAAACAATGTCGAAATGTTTACTGCGGCCTGGAGTTGTTTTACTTTCAATATAGAAACTATGTTATTTAACAGAGTAAAAATCATCTAAACAAAAGCAGTATCTAGGAAATCCAGAACATCATATCTGTAGGGATATGAAGAAGGATGTCAGAAATGTTGAAGCAATCTGTTCCCCCACAAAATTAATCTGATGTGGGAGGAGGGCCGACAAGAGAAAATTTACATAAACAATATACTGATCACTCCAGATAATATTTCCATTTATCCCTCTGATGCCAGTAATACTTCTGGTATTCGCTATGGAATGACTTGATTAAAACAGAATCCCCCAGTGCTGTGTAAATGATTGCTCCAACTTTTGTACTTGGCCTGCAGTTCCCGTGGTAACAGGCTGCTAGGAGGGGAGGCACACTTACTTGAATTGTGTTTTAATGGAAATTAATTCCCATTCTTTTAAAGCACCTTCCTGTTCTCAAAACCCAACATTTAGTAAGTAGCTACTAAGCACTACATAACTTACTCCTCATGAGGACCTTGAGGAAGTCTCCTCCTTGCCACTGAAGGTTGTGGAGGTTCCAGTTACCTGCTCATAACTGGCTCCATTCACTCACATATGAGGCCCACCAGACTCCACCATGTTGGTGTACAGACAGGACTGGTGCACAGCCAGGAAGCTGCACACAAGACTTCTTGGCCACTGCAGCTCAGTAGTCAGACCCAAGCCACCCAACCTCCCTTGTAATACCCGTACACTAAGAACACACCCTGTTTCCATTATCCACCAGGCTCTCAGCAGCCTGGCACAGCACCACACTGGCACAGCCCCGCACTGGCACAGCCCCGCACTGCCACAGGACCACACTGCCACAGGACCACACTGCCACAGCCCCGCACTGGCACAGCCCCGCACTGGCACAGCACTGCACTGCCACAGCACTGCACTGGCACAGCACTGCACTGGCACAGCCCCGCACTGCCACAGGACCACACTGCCACAGCCCCGCACTGGCACAGCACTGCACTGCCACAGCACTGCACTGCCACAGCCCCGCACTGCCACAGCCCCGCACTGCCACAGCAGGACGATCACTCTTTATCAGTTGTCCAGAATTCACTGAGAATCAAAGAGTGCTGTCTGTGCCTCCAGTAAGATCTAGTCTGTGCTGTCAACACCAGCTGCCAGGTGGCCCAGTCTCTGTCTTCTGGATACACTGGCATTAAACACAGCTCAGCTACTAGACCACTTGACTGGTGACAATCATGCATTACGGGCTTCAGAAATGACACATTACGATTTAATCGTAAACTCTCGTTCTAAGACATTAGAAATAGTACAGCAGATTTTTATACAGCTGTCAATAGGAAACCTAAGTTTAAGGGCAATTTCTTGTTTCCTAGTGAACCACAGAATTTCTCGTGCTTGGAAATCCTAAGGTGACCTGACAGGGTGTCATTTCCCATCAAGAAGGAAGTCCCATGGAGCCCAAGGGTGCCAAGAGTTCCTGGTGGAACTGTCAAGGAATGAAAGTCCCCTGCCTCCGCTCAGTTCAGCTGTGATTGGCTTCCCAGTGGGGCAAACAGGACTGCAGGGTTCAAAGTTTAGAAAACCACTGGCCGGGAGGTTGGAGAGGCATCTATCTATCTAGCTGCCAGGCAGGACAGCCGTGGGTCAGGAGCAGGAGTGCTCCTTGGCCAGTCACATTTAAGCTTTAACCAAGCAACTGACTCCTCTACTTCGAAAACCAAAGGTTACCTTAGTTCTGCTAAGAAAAGGACAAACCGGGACAAGGGTTACATCTAGAAATGAAGTCAACAGCTGGGGTGGAGATAGGAGAACGGAGAAATGATCCAAACTGAGATAAAAGTTAAACTCAGAGAAGGACCGGCCTCAATTTCTGGCCCAGAGGTTTCAAAAGGATGGACTTGTAAACAGCCCGCCTTCCTGGTCTTCCTCTGCATTCCCAGCACCATCTCTTCAGGCTATTTTTAGCACAGGGGACAGGGGCACTGAAGGGAGGCGGGAGCACCAAGGCCTCACCTTGCCTGCCCTGCCTGGACGTCGGCTATCTTTAATTAATGTCTGAGGGCCACGGGACCAAACCTCCTCAGGTGGGTGAAAGGCAGTACAGTGGTGAAATCCTACCCAGCAGGACGGACAGGCAGGCCAGCTTCTCGGCGAGCCTCAGGTCTTGGGGCTAGCTTTTGTCTGAAAAGACAGTGAGTGCCTTCTGGAACATTCAGAGAGCAAAGAAAGAGTTTGCAACATCAAGTGGAGAGTGCGAAAAGTGGGATTCTCTTTCTCTAGTTCTGCTTTGCAAGATACAAACGAGGTCCCAGCCACAGACGTCTGTCACTACTGAAAGTCCCCACTGAGCTGTAGCTCTGGGGACCCCTTGCTAAGAGGCTCCTTCAAACTGGGTTATCTTTCACTGGGTAAAGCGGCCCCATGCCTCTTTCTTTGGAATAAAGAAGCTGCTCTGCGTGGCTCCCTCCAGACCTGCAGTCCACAGTTGTAAGCAAAGATGAAAACAAGGGGTCTCCTCGTTTCACTGTTGTGATTGTCCCCCTACTGTGACAGCCAAGAGATAAACTTAAAACTTTTAAACCATGGGTTGCCGCCATCCAGATGTGGCTATTATTGACCAGAGTGGCTCATCCTATCTTTGGAAAGCAAACCGAGTGTGCTTGAAGTGTGCTGTGACTCCCATAATAAACGCTCTCCCACACAACTGCTCCGAGTCACCAGCTTCAGCATTATCACAGCACACCGAGGGCAAGAATGATAAACAGTGAGAAAGTTTAAAAAAAAAAAAAAAAACCAGCTACCACTGAGGGAAGCAAAATCAAAGCCACAGGGTTTCCAGGTCAGTGACAGAGCTGAGCACAGGCACCAACGGGACTACAGCACTGAAGGGGCTCCTGTCAAGAAAAACTGACTGCAACTAGAGCACTATTCTCAATCTCCACCCAGCCCTACTACCAACTGCAGCAACCCCTTCAGCCTCCACTCCGCTCTGTGAACTAAGCAGGTCTATTTAGCTAAGAGTCCATTAGCTGATTTAAAAACACAATTCTAGAATTGTCATTTAGTTGATGGAACCAGATGGCTCTCTTCACCTTTGCTCAAAGCATTAACCAAGACCTTTATTAGCCTAAGCAAGGCCAGCCAGCCAGCCACATTTAAGAGTACCCAGCCTCATCCCGTCGTGGGGGTCCAAACCAGGATGGCTCAGACTCCCAGAGGCACCGGTGCTGTGTTCTGAGACTCAATGCTCCCAGGAAGAAGGACTGGGAGGATCGCAACCCGGATCCTGCAGAACCTGTTTCCCCTCCCAGGCTTTACCAATTACACTTACAAGGGAAGTTAAGGGTTGCCACAGAATTACCAAATAAAAAGAAAACTACCAAGAAAACGCACTGAACTCTTAGGAAAGGGGTTGCTAAAGCCACAACTTACTAGGCAGCGAGTGCATGGGGTGCAATGGAGCTCTGAACAGTGATGAATGGCAAGGCCTGTGTTTCCTGCCCAACCTTCTGGTCACAACCCACCTAAGCACTTGCTTCTTGACGAGGAACTGAAGTCCTCATCAGATTTAATTTTAATTTAGCATGTATGAAAAGTGAGGCACTGACCTTGCTCACCAGGGTAAGACAAACGTTTTGAATTTCTTAACTATAAAATTTCTTCGTAAACAAAAACATAAACTTTGGGTGCCTACAACACAATCCTGGAAAGCCTCTTTGAGTTGTTCTTGTCTGTCTGTCCTGTTTTGCTGTTGCTATTCTCAAGTCAGTTAAGCCCTTTGATGTGATTATACTTTGAGACCTTGGATGGAAAAAAAAAACCCTCAAGCAGTAAACAAACTCCCAAGTGCTCAGGTCACTCCAGCACAATCAGCCACTGCACAGCCGCCGAGGAGAGTCTCCGAGTACCCAAGCATGCTCAAAAAGCTTCCCCCAGGTGGGGGCAGGATATTAACCTCACTGTACTGCCCTTAACAGATACATCGTGTAAGCAGACGCGCTTGGCTGTATGCATGGGACACTGCAGCCTTAAGTGGCAAGGCTCTAAAGACAGGTCGTCTAGACTCGGGCTCCCGTGCATTACACACCAAGGTGACAGCAGAAACGAAATTCACCACCAATGCCTACAGATGTTTAATCTCTGGAACTGTTTAAACCACATAGAACGGCACTAGTTTTGAAAGGGGAGGACTTCCAGATCTAGGCAACAGGAGACAATCCAAGTTTTAGGATTTAAAAAAGTTCAATGGCTGACTAGACTAAAAGAACCACCACATTCAAGCAGCCCTCCGGACAAACACAGCTTTTCCGAGACACAGTTTCCACAGCAGGGCGTGCCAAAGGCCTGATTGACAGTAAAACCAGCGAATGAGCCTACACAGAGGCGGAGCAGACAGACAACTGCCCGCCCCCACGGGTGTCTGTACTGGTTCTGCCCTCCTCCGCTGGTGACTGCCAACCTTCTGTACAAACTCACGGAAATTCCTAAGTAGGCAGCCAGCATGTGACCTGACTGAAGAAATACAGTGGAATTTAAATGCTAACGTCTTGCATTAAAGACTCAAAATGTCAGGGATTTGTAACTTAAAAACGTAAAGAATAAATACAGGCCAGCAGCAATATTAATGCTCAAAGGGCTAATTCAGTCTTAGACTGTATCTGTGAACTGCAAATCGGCAAGAGAGTTGTTATTCTCTGGGAAGCTAGTTCCACAGTTTCTCGGCAGCAAGCATGGACTCTGAACTTCCCCTATCCCCCCACCCTATTTAAGAGTCTGAGGTCTTGTCACACTTGAGAAGGGGGAAGGAGAGAGGCAGAGAGGAAGGCAGTGGCAAGGAGATGGCTATTTCCAAATAGCTGAAGGCTTGACACAGATTTGCTCTGTTTGCTTCCAGAGAGCCAGAAAGACGATCGAGAAAGAACTCGGTTGAACACAAGAAAGCAAAAGCCAAAGATCAGGTGGCTCACAAATGCTTTGTCCCACATGGCCGGGAAGAGAGCAGCAGGTCACCCCCTCCCAAGGCCAAATCTGGTTATCCACGCAGCTTTCCACCAGCCCAGGATGCTACAGTAGGTAACTGCCACCTCCCCCACACTGGTCCTCCAGAGGCAAGGTCGTGTTCTTGCAACACCTCCCATCTCTCTCTCAGTCAATGGAGCCATTATATCAGAAAGCCAGCTAGCGAGTAACCTCAGGTCAGTCAGGCATGACTGCTGTAGTTTACAAAAAAAAAAAAAAAAAAAAAAAAAAAAAAAAAATCATTTGCAAAGTCAGGGCTTTAACAAAAGCCAGTAACACACCAAACTAAAAAGCACTCTTAACACTGGGACAGCGAATTCACCGCTCTCAGACACAACATTCCTACTTCGCCCCAACTAGTCTCCCACATCATTTTCCTAAAGAACAGTCCAAATGTCAGCTGGTTAATAAACTCCAAACCCAGCCAAAGGAGGTCGGAGATCCTGAAGGTTGGGCCTTTAGGCCGGTTTGCAAGCTGACACAGGAAGTTCCGGTGCTGCCCCAGCATTGTGAACAGGGCTGGCCCAACTCCCCTGCCACAGCAGGGACTGAGGGAAGGCCTGACTTACCTTTATTCCCAGTCATCCATCCATTCTTCCTATTGTCCCTCCTATCTGCCGGCACTGCAGCGTTCAAAGAGATGCCTAGCCTGGCGTGGGTCCCCTACTAATTCTGCCCCAGTCCACGAGCTTACAGATCAAAGCAGCTGATTTCCCTGCCTATTCAAACTCTGAAATAACAACGCGGTCTGACAAACTAGCACTCTGAAGAGTGTGTCAGCCCCTGACTAGAAGGAAATCCAACAACCCACTGAAAACTCGGTAAGGAAAGTCCCAACAGTCACAACCCTAAGGGTCCCCAGACAGGGAGAACGACCAGGAGCCTGAAACCAGAGAGTGGTACGCCTATTAAAGTCACCACCTTCTGACCCCGTGCCACCTGCCCCACAGGCTTTACCTTTCTGAACATGGATGATGTCTGGGAAGTTGGCCAGGTGCCCCTGATACAGTGCTAACAGGTCCATGACTGGGTCCAGGTCCTGCCTGGGCTGCTCAGCGAAGAGTTCACCGATGGCATCATAGGCGTCTCCAGTGAAGGCAATGGCCTGATTCAGACCCACGGAGAAGGCCTGCTGATCCAGCTCAAAGGCTTGGCTGAGGCCCCGAAAGGACTGGCCCACCTTCTGATACTCCTTCTTGAAGCCAGTCACCTGCTTGCGCGCAAACTCGTTGGCAGTGTGGTTGAGCTGCAACGCGCTGTCATCCATCTTCTTGGTGAAGCATTTGAAGCCATCGATCTTGCTTTCCACCTCCTGCAGGTCCAGGGCGGCCGCAGGTGGTGTGCTCAGAGTGAGGAAGAAGTTGGCGCCCACCATCTCATCCTTCTCAGCCTTCCGCTTACCCTGTTTCCAGGCCTTCTCATCAGTGCTGCTGGGGCAGGTCAGGAAATGCTGGAAGACGTCGCACTGGGCCAGCACTGGGTGACTGGCCATGTGGTTCATCCACCAGATCAGACCCTTCCTGCGCTTGGAGATGAAGTCCTCCTCGAAGCGCCCGGTGGCCTGCTTCTCGGGCAGATGGGGCACCGAGATGACCGGGAATTTCTCCGCCAGGCGCGCATACAGCCAGTCGAAGTGCTTATAGCGCCTGTGCACGGGCACCTGGGTATGCGTGGGCACCAGCTTGTAAGAGATGTAGCTCTTCATACCCTTGAACTTGGTCTGCTTGGTGGGATCGTCGATGGTGCACTGGAAGGGGTAGGGGTTCTCCTGCCACTCGGGGCCGTAGGGACCCAGCACCACGCACAGCTTGTCCCCATCCTTCACGAAGCCTGACGCCTCTCCCAGCACGAACGCCTCCCCGCCCGACTTGACGAAGGTGGAGAACCGATTGAGGTTGCGGCTCACCGTGGCGGAGCTCTTGGCTCCAGACGCTTGATGCGGCGGGGGCGCTGAGACGCCACGGGAGCCCAGCGACAGGTCCGAGCGTGTGGACAAGCGGTAGCGGCCGGCCGCGCCGCCGCCCGCTGAGGACGAACCGTCGAGGTCCGGGTACGCACCGCTGCCCAACGCGCCTGGCTCGTCTGCCACTGTGGAGCTGTCGTCCCACTCGTCGTCCCAGTCATCGTCGCTGCCTAGGCTGGCCTGGTAAGCACCGTAGAGCTGCTGGGGCGACGGCTGCGGGGCGCCCCCGCCGTAGGTAAAGCCGGCGCCCGGCGACTGGAAGGAACCGGGCGACGCCTGCGGCTGCAGCAGCGGCTGGAAGGCAGCGGGCGGCGCGGCTGGCAGAGGCTCGAAGCCGCCGGGCGGCACGTTGGCGTAGCGGGCCGGAGCTCCTGGGCCGCCGTCGGCCGGAGGGCCAGGCTCCGGCGCACGGATAACCTGCACGTACGAAGCCGGGAAGAGGCCGCGGTCGCCGCGGCTGTTGATCCCTTCAAGCCAGCCCTCGATGTCCTGCTCGCTGCACAAGCTCAACACCTCGTGCTCCCGCAGGGAGATCTCACCGGGGTTCTCGGACCTAAAGTCGTAGAGCGCCCGGGCGCGTAGCGCCATGGTCTCGAGCCTGGCGCCCCGAGCCCGGGCCGGTCCGAGGGCCCCGCGGTCAGTACCCGCGCCCCTGAGCGCCGAAGGGAGCGAGCCTTGAGGGCAACGCACGGTCTGCTCCCCGTTCCGCTCGTAGCCTCCGTGCAGATCCGCTCTGCTCACCGCAGCGATTGCAGCTTGGGGCCACCGCCGGCCGGGGGCGGGGCCCGGGCCTCCCACGTCCCCAGAGGAGCTAATCCATTGCCGAGAGCCGCGTGCCAGACAAGAGCAAGGGATGGCCGAGCAGCCGTGTGTGCGCCGACTGTGCGGCCGCAACTGCCCCCTTGTGGCGGCTATGGAAAAGGAGCGAACTTGAGTGACCACGTGGTGGGAGGGAGGATTTCCAGAAGTAAATTATCTGAAATTGTTTAGATCTTTACGTCATAAAATGGGGGGTGGGGGTTTTTGTTTGTTTGTTTTTTGTGTTTTACGAAAGTGTATTTGTATCTACAATAGCCCGCTGTTCCTTCTCTGACTGCTCAGAGTAAATGCTCCTAAAATGACCTTAACCCCTACGTGTAATAAAGGCTTTCACAAAGAAGATTAGCTGTTGCACTGATAAGTACGCCTTTGCTAGGGTTAATATGTAGTAACTCACAAGATACCCATCTTGTCACTGAAGGTACGGCTCCTTTCCTTCCTGTACTCTCTGATCTTGTTGACAAGGAGTGGAGACTGACCGGAACAAAGTTAGAGTTCGGGAGGAACCTTGTTTGACCAGAGGCAAGGGTGGTGCGGGGAGAAAGGAGCTGAGGAGTTACAAATGAGAGCTCCAGTTTCAGGGAGCCAGGCTGTGTTCTGGCACTGATAGGCTGTATGTCCTTGAGCGAGTCATTTGCACTGTCCTTCCATCCCAGAGTTTGTGGATTCTGTGATAATGTCATTCTTATCTTACAGGCGAAGGAAGTAAAACGCTACTGTACTGAGTAAGCACCGTTCAGTTGTTTGCCATTGCTGTTACTTGGGGAGACACAATCTCTGGCCTCTCTCCTAAAGAGAAACAAGGGTCCTTAGAACTGCAGTTATAGGTGTGGTACACCACAGGGACAGCCCCCATGCTCACAACTTTACACTTCTCCTCGGTCATTGAGGAGGCCTCACTATTTCAATAAATTTGTGTTAAGTAGATCAAAACTGAGAGTTTAACCAACACCAGCATCCTGGGCTTGCCTTGTTTCCGTATATTTTCCTTCAATATGTAATTTGCCCAATGCTTGTTTTCCCGTGCTCTCCTTACTGAGTCTAGCCTAATCCTTTGAAGATACCTCTAACTGCAGTTCTATGGTCACGTGTCATCAATTTCATCCTGCTCTCTGACCCCTTCTATGACAATCTGGCAATCAGACCAGAAGAATATTTCATTGCACTATCCTAAGCACTGTGGTTATCAAAGCATCCTGTTCAAAGCCACTAACCAAGGTACACCACACTGCATCCTAACGCAAAACCTTAACTCATGAGCTGCTTCTCAAGTGCAGCCCTTTCAGCTCAGAATTCCGAATATGACGGTTCTCGTGCAGACCAATCAGTGGGATTCCACTTCATCCCTAGTCACGGTCAGAAACCTAAGTGAACACTAACTAAACAGCTTAAATTATGTAGCGATTCATGAGATATCCATCTAGGATATTCCAGATAAAACAGAGTGGATTCACTCCACTATTCAGTTGATAATAAACTTTAAATTCCAGAGTTAGTTACCGTAGCTTCAGGCTTATCTCAGGTATAATAATTCCGGGAGTTTACATGAAGGTCATTCAGAGGGGTTAAGCTACTGCAGAGGCAACAGCCAAGGCCCTCCAGGGTATTGGGTTTATTTTATTTTATTTTTTGGTTCTTTTTTTCAGAGCTGGGGACCGAACCCAGGGCCTTGCGCTTCCTAGGCAAGCGCTCTACCACTGAGCTAAATCCCCAACCCTGGTATTGGGTTTATTAATACCCCGAGTGCGCATGTTGTCTACCCTGAGTGAACGTAGATCTGTGAGTACTCAGCTTGTGAGGGAAAGGTTTCAGACTTATGTTCTTCAGGTTTGGGGAGGGAGGAAACCAGTCTGCCATGATGCTTGGCCCTGTGGTCAGAATGGTAAGAAATACTCTACCCCAAGAGGGTCATGAATATGGAGGAAACATGTTTAAACATTAATAACTTGCAAGCGGGACTGGAGAGATGGCTCAGCCGTTGAGAGAACTGACTGCTCTTCCAGAGGTCCTGAGTTCATTTCCCAGAGACCACATGGTGGCTCACAGCCATCTGTAATGGGATCTGATGCCCTCTTCTGGTGTGTCTGAAAACAGTGTACTCATGTATATAATAAATAAATAAATCTTTAAAAAAGAAAAAGATAACCTGCAATTGTTCACCTACAGAAGTAAATACATCAATGCATTTATAAAAGATTTGTCTAGAACGCAGCTTAAATGGTGGGTTACAAGCCCATATAGAGGCCACATAACTGAATGGGAAGATCATGATTAGCAACAGTAAAATTTTCCTGAACAGGCAGCAAAAAGAAATATTTAATTCAGAATCAAATACATAGAGAGCCTGAGGTGCTTCTGGCAATGTTCAGTCATGTCCCGTGACCAATGTCCCTACAGCCTTGGTTTCAAACACACAATAAGCACACTTTGCAGGATGCATGCCGTCAGACGTGCAATGCCATTGCTGTCCTCCCTCGACACCTATGTATGAAATCATCTTCTGACTGTGTCCGGAGTGTTTGACCACGCAGCTGTTTGAGTTGCTTTCTTAAGTTTGTAAAAACTTATTAAGTAAATTTTGGAGTCAGGCATAGTGGTGCATGCCTTTAATCCCAGCACTTGGGAGGTGGAACAGGTGGGTCCCTGAGTTGGAAGCCAGTCTGGTCTACAGAATGAGTTCCAGGACAGCAAGGGCTACACAGAGAAATCCTGTCTGAAACAAAACAAGTGAAAAAAAGTGAACTTTGGCTTGGAATAAGATAGAGTTTGCTAGTAATTTCTGAAATGACCTTTGATATACTTCTGCCATTTTTTGTACTACATATTTATGAGAAATATATAGTTCTCAAGAACTGAAGATTATAAAAACAAATGCCAATCAACGCTGAAAACCACTGAAGATTCTATGCCCTTCAGTATCAAACATTCATCCAAGATGTAATTCTTATACTAAAACAAACAGGCACGCTTATCAGTATGCAATTTTATCTTTACTGAATGGTAAAATCATAAGCATATAAAAATTGTTTAAAATAATTGATTTATGATCAATAAATGTTTTAATTTTTATAATGATTTTACATAGCTATGTGCCTAAGGTTGTATAATTTGTTCTTGGGATAAAAATATCACGAGTGGGGAAAGGTTGGGAAGCTTTTCTCTAGAGCAGTGGCCCTCAACCTTCCTAATGCTGTGACCATTTAGTACAGTTCCTCATGCTGGGATGCCTCAACTATTTCGTCGCTACCTCCTAACTGTAATTCTGCTTCCGTTCAAATTGCAATGTAAATGTCTGATACGTAGTTGAGAACTGCTGCTCTAGAAAATGGAACATATTCATAATTTAGTTCACACGGTCAGCGTCACTGTCAACTACTTCCCATTTCGCCTTGTTTTTATATTTACAGTTCTTTAAGGGACACTAGATGGCCCTAACACCTGTATTTTCTCACTTTCTCCCATGGCTGGGGAGGCCTAAGTGCATGGCTCTTGACTGCCTCTTCCACAGAGTTGGGGGGAAGGGGGGGGGAGAGAGAGAGAGAGAGAGAGAGAGAGAGAGAGAGGGAGAGAGGGAGGGGGAAGGGAGGGAGGGGGAAGAGAGAGAGAGAGAGAGAGAGAGAGAGAGAGAGAGAGAGAGAGAGAGAGAGAGAGAATATGCTGGTTTCTTTACTCTTCCTGGGAACGACCACGATTTTGCCTCTGCTGTTCTTTGACTTGGTCCCCACCACCTTTGCCTCCTTCTTTCGCTGCTTCTTCAAAGACTCAAAAAGTGAGATGGAAAGCTCGTGGGGGAGGGGAGGGTTTGTTTGTTGAGACAGCTGGCCTTAATCATCTCCCTCCCCCCCATCCCCGCACCCATAGCCCCATCTCCCTTTTCCTTGGAGCACTCACTACCTAACACAAACACATCTCTCTGTATTAATGACCTCCAGCTATTAGAATCCAAAGTGCTTCGGGGCAGCGGTATTATTCTGGACACCAAGGGCACAGCAATGAACAAAACAGAGCGGGCAACCAGTAAATATTTGTTTAATGAAGGAATGAGAAAATGCCTACTTATTTCCTCCTCAAGTGATGTCAGCTCTGAGAAGTGACTCTCACTGTGTCTGGGTCCACTGGTTTGGGCCCTGCTGCTTCTGGCTGAAACTAAATGTTTCTAAGGGCAGCTGAACAATACTTCTCCTCAAGTCAACAAACTAAAACGCTGACTCACCCATCCAGAACAGGACTACAGCCTTTCTGAGATCGCTGGAAATGTCACGGAGTTGACCGAAAGGGTCATTATTTTTAAATAACACTATATTTACATAATTACCTGAAACCAGGACTATAATATGTCAGGCATTACACAAGTGATTTTATAAGCACTTTCACCTGCATTGTGTTAGTCCCTGCTGTTTTCGCAGCCGCTCCTCCAGGCACATAGCTGTCACTGCTGTCAACCACAGACTGGGTGTTTGGCTAAGGCATGTGGCTGGTGAGTGGCCTGGGAGCTACTCAGCTGTCTTGAGAACTTCCATTCCCTGAGTCATGGGTCTGTATTTTGCTGGTTCCTCAAAATTATTGTTATTATTAAAAGGGCTGGCCGCCTACTAGAAACTGTGTCAGAGGTCCACTAGAAGGTGAAAGGAAGGCCACTGACTGTCCCTGGGTCTACTTGGTGACACCTGGAATTCGAATTTTACTGGGACGAATTTTTTAAAAGTCATCTTTCTTCACCACGATGCCCTGCATTCTAGATTAAATGCTCATCAGATGGATAAATAAGTGGACATAGTTCTTCCACTCTTACTCCTCGAAAATAGAAATAATAAAAATCCACATCAGAGTCAGTTATGAGAGTACCTGCCTTTAATCCTAGCACTCGGGAAGCAGAAGCAACCAGAGCTCTGTGGGTTCCAGGCAGGCCTGGTCTACGTAGCCAGTTCCAGGACAACCAGGACTACACAGACACCCTGCCTCAAACAACAACAACAACAAAGAATCTACCTCAGGGACTGGAGAGATGCCTCAGGAGGGAATAACACTGGCTACTCTTCTAGAGGACCCAGGTTGATTTCCAGCACTCACATGGCAGCCCTCAGCTGTCTGTAACTTCAATTCTATGGAATCTACTATGCTGTGACCTCTCTGGACACCAGGCACACAAGTGAGGCCCAGACATACCCGTAGGCAAAACACCTATATACATAAAATAGAACTTTAAGAAACCTTTTAAATCTCCTGCCTTAAATCATATCGGGATTTAATAAAATAATAACTGCATATTACTAGTAGTACTAGTTGTGCCACAGCCCAGCTTTTTATTAAAACCAGCTTCTTGGATTAACAAGTTATTCCTAAGGCGAAGCCAGAGGGTTCACCTGGATGGATTTTCCGTTCCTTGGCTGCTCTTGCGTTCATTTCCTTTGTAGGAGTTACAGTATTTACAGGAGAACATAAAGTTCTCTGAAGATCTATCCACCACTGTTGGAGAGATTCATTCTCATACCTGGACCCTCTTCATACACAGCTCAGCTCCAAAATCCAATCAAGGACCCAAATTTAATATTCACTACCTGCCTGCTCCCTGTATAAAGGCTCTGTTTCCTCAGACGTGCTCCACTCGGGCTGGCTGACGGCTGCGTTCTTTTGGATGTATTTCCCTAATTTCCCTTTAGCCGAATTGTGGCTTCCAGTTTTCTTTCCACTGTTAACACATTCACATTTCTACACTCTCGGGAGGAATATGACTTCCAAGGGGAAGTCACAAATTGTTAAACCAAGACCTGAATCCGACTGAGTATTTGGTTTGAGCAACATATTTGATCCAGATATGTTGTCTGGTCCAGAGATTTTGTCTCTCTCTCTGTGTTCTTGTTGTTGTTCTTGTTGTTGTTGACTCTTTTCTCTTTATGTTTATTTGTTTGTTTAAGAAAGGGTCTCACGTAATCCAGAACAACCTCAAATTCCTGACCCTCCCACCTCTACTTCCCACATGCTGGGGTTACAGGCATGTTCTGAAGTTGCAGGTTCATTCTGAGGTTCCAGGTATGTTCCAGGGTCCCAGGCCTGTACCACCATGTCTGTCCAAGTTACACTTGCTGATGTGCAATGAAACATGCATCCAGTAGAAACCGTCCTTTGCATTTTGAACATTGCTCTTTCCTGATTTGCCTGTGACGTTGCAACAGCAGGAGTCATGGTATTCTGTCAGCCCTGTGCTCACAAGGGGGAAATGACCCGGCCTGTACTCTAAGGTGGGCTGAGCTGCTAAGCTATGGTGTTGCATAGGGTAAGCGTACTAAACACAGTTCCAGCTTTACAGCATTTCCGATCTATGACCATTTTAATCAGCAGTAACCCAAGCATATGTTGATAGGCATTTGTGTGGGAGGTCTTTCATTCCAAAGCACAGTCCCAAACTTCCTAAGCTAAGGTAGCATTAGAAGATGTAGCCATACTAAACCAGCATTTGTCCATAGAGGTTATTAGCTTGCCTCTGTATCTGGGGTTTCTTCCTTCTAGAGATTCACAGTCTCCACTTGTCCTCAGTGTCGTACTCCCAAGGGTATTGTTTATCACCAGGGGCAAAGAACAGTCATCCCACGGCATCACCATGAGCACCTCGCCTCTGTCTCTGCCACAGTCCTCTTCTGAGCTCCACACTTATGCCCAAACATCTTCCAGACACCTCTCCGAGGTCATCATTCCTGCTTTCTATCACACAAGGAATCACCAGGATAAGAATATGGTGTCTGCTTCATCCCTCAGGCCGCTTTTAAGTGAAGCTGGTGTAGCAACCATATGCTGTGGATGCAGGAAATTCTGAGACTTGGCCAAAAGGAGGGGTGTAGCTGGGGAAAGGTTTTCTGAAGTGACAGGGGTCTGATTTGATTGCTGTAGGCTACCGAGGGACAGGGGAAAGAGATTCGAATGACTTTTATTCTCCGAAGGTTAACAGACATTACAAACTCCCCATTCTGTCTCTCTCACTTATCGCAGCAGGATTTGAGTGCCTACTGTGTGTCTTGTGATGCTAGAAGCAACTGTGACAGGAATGGCCTGTGTCCTGACAGACTTAGAATCACCGGGCTAAGGTAAGTGGACAGAGTTTGGGAGAGAGTTTGAAGTGCCTGGAGGGTCCAGGGGGAAATACTTACTAGGCAGTTCCCCCCAAAAAGGAACCCACAAGATACGGAGACCTTGAGTTAGAAGTCACCAGTTCATAACTGGCAATGGAAGACAGGAGGGTAGGAAATTGTCAGTGAACATACAAGAGTGAATAGCACACCCGGGACAGAGACATCCTGAAATTGCTCCTTTCCCTTTCCACAGCTGGGAGGTGACCAAAAACCAAAGACAACTGGGGCCTCAAGAGAGATGTGGAGCTTCCTTCCAACGACTAAGCAAGTAATTAATCATGCATAAGCAGACACCAGGCACATGTGCCCCTAATTTAATTTTGTGTGAACATTGTTAACCTGGAGGGATCATTAGATCCCTCACCTCAAAAGCTCTATCTTAGGGCAGACCCCTACAGACCTCATGCTGTGTCCTATATTTTGTTAGTATATTTGTTTGCTGTGGTCATACGGGTCGAAGCCCAGGCTCTGTGCTTGCTTAGCTGTATCAGAGCCCAGTCTATACTCCTGGCCAGCTGTAAATTACAGCATCCACACCTCCCTACTAGAGGGGCCATGGATATTTTTTTTTCTAGAGACCCAAGGTCCTCCCAGAGTCTAGGGATTAGAGCTGAAAGCCCAATTCTCTAATCAAGCTGAGTCTTATCAGTGTCCAGTCTTCACCCTGATGCTATCTAAGGGTATCCCTCCCACCCATTATAGGATCTTACTATGTAGCTCAGGCTAGCCTTGAATTCATAATCCTACTGCCTTTCCCTCTGTGTTGTTATAGATCTGCACCACCATGGTGCCTGGATAACACAGGCTTATCATAAATGTGGGCATTATCCAAATTTAGAAGAACAAAGGGATTGGAGAGATGGCTCAGCAGTTAAGAGCACTCACTGACTGCTCTTCTAGAGGTCCTGAGTTCAATTCCCAGCAACCACATGGTGGCTCACAACCATCTGTAATGGGATCTGGTGCCCTCTTCTGGTGTGTCTGAAGACAGCTACTGTGCACTCATATACATTAAATAAATAATAATTTAAAAAAAACGAAAGGAGTTATTTGAGGAGAGATTTGTTTCTGGATATGGGAGTATATGGGAGTATATGGAGTAAAGAACGGTTCTCGTTCTTTACTTCAGAAAAAGAAAGTGTCATTTGTCAAGTTCAAATGTAGGAGGCCATACATGGGGTGGGCAGGGAAAGGAAAGGACAGAACAGGAACCGGAAGGGAAAAGAAGGGGAGGGGAGGAGGAGGACCCCACCTGCCAATGACGATGGCTCTCTGAGGAGGGCTGTGTCACTTCCTTTTGTTATGACCTCTATCGAGGCCTCTATGTCTTTAATACAACAGAGCCTCATCCATCCCTCTTTGCCTGAAGGTCGAAAAGGACCCAGGAAAAATTCAAAGACAAAAATGCCAACAGTAACCTAAACCTCATGACGGTTGACTGCAGGCTAGCTTTCACCGCGTGTATCGCGAGCTCGGCTAAAGCCCGAGTTTTGCAGAATGGCAGCAGTCTTTAAGACTGGAGGAGATGCTCTGGAAGCCTTTTAAAGGAGCCATTGATTCAGATGCTCGAGTGTGTTCTGCAGAGGGGAGGGAAGTGGTAAGAAGACCTTTGTGGATTGAGAATTCACACCCATCTAAACGGCTACTCTGAGACTAAGTCTCTGCCCCCAAATGACATGTAAGAGCTTGGGATTTATGTTGCTGCGTGGTTTGGTTTTCCTGAGAAGCAAGATTCGTTTGTAAAAAAAAAAAAAAAAAAAAAAAAAAAAGTCCTGGTTTTGAAAACAACACATGAGTCAAACACGGTGTACCCAACGGCAGGATTTACCTCCCACCTTGAGTGGGCAGCCCCCAGTTTGCAGGTCTTGGGAAGAAATATCTGAGATGTACGTATTGACGTTGTGTGGCATGTGCTGTCTTTCTGGCAATGTAAGGATGTCCGGGAATTTGAGCCAAAGCCTGAAAGAGGCATTCTCGCTTCCGGTGAAGGTGAGTCAGGGACTGCTCCTGACCAGTCATGGCCCACACTGCCCTCTGGGGTAAAGCTCTGTGGTCTATGACACAAACTCACACGCTCCCTGTCAGCTCAGGAAAAAGCAGGCTGCTTCGGAGGGAACATTTTTCCATTTTGTCTTATGCATATCAGTCGAAGTAAGAAACTGTGTTTAAGGGGCTGGGGATTTAGCTCAGCGGTAGAGCGCTTACCTAGGAAGCGCAAGGCCCTGGGTTCGGGCCCCAGCTCTGAAAAAAAAGAACCAAAAAAAAAAAAAAAAAAAAAAAGAAACTGTGTTTATAGAAATCAGAGGAACAGGAGTGGATCAGTCAACCATTCAGTGGCACAGAGAGCATAAAGGTCAACAAATTTTATACAGCTTTTCAAACTAACTCAAAAATATACTCCCAAGAATAATCCAGGGTCACACACATCACTGAATATCAGGTAAAAACAATAAAATTCATTCAAACAAAAGATCTTAAATAAGCAGTTAATTTCTATTTTGCAAATATTATAGCTGTATTCTTCAGTAAGAAATTCTTTTGAATATCAGACAAATATGTAAAGGGACTTTTAAATTATCATTTTTTTTTTGTTCTTTTTTTCGGAGCTGGGGACCGAACCCAGGGCCTTGCGCTTCCTAGGCAAGCGCTCTACCACTGAGCTAAATCCCCAACCTAAATTATCATTTCTATATAAACATGTTTCTCTGTAAAATAACAACCTGGTTTCAGGAGAGCAGTCCCATGGCTAAATCATTAAGCAAATTAAGATATATATAAAATTTGCATTGTCTCTCTGTCTTTGTTATCAAAATCTGGGGGCCACAAAATCTACTCCAAGTGTGACCGGCAAATATCTGTAGAATTTGGACCGCTGAGGCGCTAAGGGTAAAGGCTTGGCTGACAAGATTCCTGGGAAAGACACTGAGTAGGTCCACCTGACCTCAGAGTCTGACCTTCAGTCAACCTTCAACTATGCGTAAGGAGAACCTAGTGCATGAGAGGAAAAGATCTTCCCACCAGGATGTAGACTGATGTGTTTCTGGTCTTCATGGAGTCGGGTCAGAAGGGAGGGAATGGGGACTGATAATTCCCCAGCTGCTGGAGTTCCTAACACTGGATTAAGAGTTTTCAGAATGTCCTTATTTAGGGTTTGTTTACCCCCGCACTTTTCAGATGCTCTGGAGAACTGGATCTATTACCAACAATTCAGGAACTACTTAAGTGCCTACAATGTGTCAGTATTACGGTTAATACTGTGCTAACCACAGCAGTCTACTGCACCAGGAGAGAGTAGAGAAAGCCAAGCACTTGAGTAGGCGGGGGCTGATGTGTTTACAAAAAGATAAAAGGGGGTGGTAATATGTTCTATGGAGGAATGGTGAGGTGTGGAGAATGGGGGTGCTTCTGTGGGCCCATGCTTAGGCATCCCTTTCCCCTGAGGGACCAGGCACATACCGGTATAGAATAGAAGAGAGTTTATTCAGGGCATGGGGAGGGGAGATAAGAGGGTAGTAGGGGTAGAGAGAGTAGAGAAGGAGACGGGGGGGGGGGAGGAAGAGGAGGAAGAGGAGGGAAGTAGAGACTGGTCATGAGCATGTGGAAAAAGAGGGGGTAAGGGAATGGGAGGACAGAGCAGGGGCAGGAAGGCAAGAGCAAGAGAACAAGAGAGTGAGGAGGGGGCAAGCAGCCCCTTTCATAGTGTCAGGCTTACCTGGCTTTTGCCAGGTATCTGTGGGGCAGAGCATACCTGGCTGTTGCCGGGTAACTGTGGGGTGGGGCTTAGACAAAATGCTAATGGGGAAATAGACATTAAAAGATGATTTGATCATTTCAAGTGTGTTTTAATCGTGAGCACGTGTAACACACACACAGACAATCATGTGTATTAATAACACAGGCAAACACTAGTTAATCTTGTTTGTCAACCTGCTCTGGGTTGCTCTGTGGCAACCGAGGAACTGCCGCCATCAGATTAGCCTGTGGGCATGTCCGTGGAGACATCCTCTTGATGGAGCTGGTCCTGGCACACTGTGGGTGGTGCTGCTGCTAGGCAGGTGGTCCTCTGTTGCACAAGGAAACTAGGTAAGCGGAAGTGAAGAACAAGCCTCGGTGACCACCTCTGCTCCTGCTTGAGTTCCCCCCCAGTAATGGACTGGGATTGGTATGTATAAGCCAGATTAACCCTTTCCTCCCCCAGATGCTTCTACTCATGGATTTATCTCAGTAACAGAAACCAAATTAAGACACCGTCTATGTACATCGTATGAGTACCCAACACACCGACTGCTAATTTTATAGAGTATTTCCCTAAGGCCAAGAGCTGGTCAGTGGGGGCCTGGGATCAAATGCAGGTCTACCAGATGCTTGTTAGTGGCTCCTCTTCTCCCTCTTTGCAGGAGGACGAGCAGAGGTGGCTAAGGCTTTGTTTACTCACTGGAGTAGACATGACATCATACTACTTACAAGTGTAACTCAAGGAAAGGTTGATTTTTTGTCTCACAGCCCGACGTCCATTGTAGCAGAAGGTCAGGGAGGCAGGAATAAGAGTAAGCGGGTCACGTGGTATCCTCAGTCAGGAAGCAGGCAGAGAGATGAACTCTGGTACTCGGCTTCCTTTTCCCCATTCAGTCTATGACCCTACCCTATGGAATAGTGACGCCCACCTCAATTAACCCAGTCTAGAAACTCCTTCATACACATGCTCAGATGGTTGACTTTTAGATCTTCTACATCCAATCAAATTGACAAAATTAACCACCATCCTCTCCTTTATCCGAAGTATTGCCCATTGTCCTGGAGTTCAGTTTTTAAATGTATGATATGTCTTGATAGTTCCGTGTCAGCATACAGGGTAGGGGGATGAAGATAATTTTCTCTTGATCTTCAATAATGCCTACTTTAAGGGAACTTTATACTGAATGAGTAACAAGAGAAAATAAACAGAAGGGTTTTTTTTTTATATGCATACTTCCTATGTTCATGAAAGATGACCCGGAGAAATGAGGAGGTGTCTAGAACGGTTCTGAGATGGTTGCTTCAACATCGAGGTAAATATTATCATTAATTGAAACGAAGGATGAGCAATGTGGAGAGAGATCTGATATCACAGGATAAAGCACCATTAATGAAGAATCTAGTGATTGAATGGCCCTTCGCTTTACTGAGACCGTGCTTACAGATGGAAACGCACCAGAATTTAGCAAAGCATTATATTCCTATTAAGGAACATTTCTATTATCCCGAGCCAGCTGTTTTTATGAGCTGTCTAATTGTTCATGTTAATGAAATAGAACAATTATGGTAATATGCTGCAACAAAACTTACACAAGCATGGCCTCTGTGCTTATCACCAAGATACTGCTGCTTTCCAATGTTCCCATAACAGTTCCAGTATCTGGATCCCTTGAAGGTCTCTTCATCAGTCATTTTGTTGGCCCTTATCCGTGGCTTTATTTCCCAACTACTGTAGGGAAGCTCAGAGTTCCAGTAATCGAATCTGCCGAAATAACCAACAACAGACAAATTAACAGACAAGGCATACGAGTTCACTAATGAAAGCAGACCATGGTGGTATATACCTGTAATCCCAGCAGCTGGGAGGCTAAAGCGAGAGAATCTTGAGCGTGAAGCCTGTCTGAGCAATACAGCCAGACCCAGTCTCAAACAAAATAAACCCTACATTGAGGGTTATGTAGGGTAAGCGGGGACGCATGTCCGCTCTGCCACAGGGCTCAGCCAATCCGGGAGGCCGGATGCTGGAGGTTGACCAGGCTTACCCCACGCTGTCATCAGGCCGGACACCGTTTTGGAGGTAGGAAAATGCGGTCTGAGGAGTGGAACAGCTGGAGCTGCCTCATGGGTCCCTGGGTCTGTGGCGAGGCTGGCGCCGTTCTGGTTCTCAGGCTCTCGGACACTCAGGTGCTGCCGGATGCCGTGGAAAAGCTGAAAATGGAGCAGGGCGGCAGGCTGCATCTAGCCGGCCGTGAGCTTGAACTTGGCTTGGAGGCAGTTGTGGATGGGAGCACAGAGAGGCCTTCTAAGCTCAGTAGGTCAAGGCGTCTGATCCTGATGAAAAGTGGCAGTCCATTGTTTGAAGACATTTATTGTCATGGCGGAAAGTGGATGAGTAAAACCATACCCCACTCTCAGATTAAATACCTTTTGCAGGGAGGAGTGTCTGGGAAGGAAAGGTTATTGGCTACGCCTCCAGGCCTTTAGCTACCTCATTAAAATGGAGATCTGTTTTGACCACAGGTCATGTCCTCTACATGTGAAGGGGCTTAGGGCACTGCCCATACACGACTGGTGGCCACAAATCTATAGGGGGGCTGGGGGAGCTGCGGCTAGGGACCTGCCCTGGTGTCCCGGAACAGGTAAAGCCTACTGTCCCTTCAGGGTGTCCGGGGTTTCAGGCCTTAGCTCAACCGAGGACCAGGCAACCTTTCAGGGTCCCACACATATACAGGAGCGCCATATAAAATATGAAACTCAGGAAGATGGTGCTAAACTCTAGGCTGCCTGGCTGTCCTAAGGCTTCCTGTCTGCTCTCACTGCCTGCTTAAGATAGCATGTGCATTACATCATTCAAGTGGCATAATGATTTCTGCTTTCCTGGCTAAAACCTGACCGGCGCAAATATCTTCTCAAAGCCATAATCACAGTGTTTATACAAGGCGAATTCTACATGACTGACACAGCGCTGGCTGGGTGGGGCATTCTGTGAAGTGCTCCTATCTTTAAAAAGGGCTTTGAAAAGTCTCTTGTCTTTTCTGATTTCTTCTTATCACCAAGCCTCTCCAGAGTGTCTCTAGTCTACTGCCTTTCTTGGCTATCTACTGCGGGCGTGCACAGTTCGACCTCTCTCAAGCTTGCCTTGCTATGAGCTCAGAGTTTCCAACAGTGGGAGGCATCTGAGCATGGCTCAGCTGTATCCTGAGCTCGGCGTATCTGAGGGCTAAAAGGGGTCAGTTGGATGGTATGCTCATCTAGAAGCCTGAACAGGGGAAGCCATCTCCGGCTTCTGAACTCCTTCAGTGTTTCAGAACTTGCCCCTTACAGTTAGGGCACCAAGGTTCCCATTTTCCTGCTGGCTGTTGGTTTGGGGTCCCCATCATCTTGAAGAAGCTATCTCCACTTCCTTGCTCTATAGCCCTCTCACAACACGGCATCTTCAAAGCCAGCAAAGAACCCTTTCCACCCAGTTAAAGCAGTCTTTATTAACAAAACATGACCAGCAGGATGACATCACCTTTGTCATTGCTTTACAATTTAGAAGCAAGTCACAAGCTCTACCAGTATCCAGGGGACAGGATTATACAAAGGCACGACTTGATTGTGCCCACCACATCGCCCATAGAGTGACACCCATTCAGTGGACAAAGCGATACGCCCAACCATAGCGGATTCTTTTCCAGATAATCTGAGTGTGAAAGATTAGGTTTTAAGAACAAAAAGAGCAAAGAGTCCAGCTAGAATACTTCTTCGAAGTATTTATAGAATGTCCCAGGCTGAGGCAGGATGGAGGCTCATAGAAACCTAGGACAGACATGGGAGGAGCCCACTCTTGAAGGAACAATCAGTCAGAAGCTAGTGAACTGTACACTGAGGCCTATCGAAAGATCGGGAGGGTTGGAACTTTGAAGGCGGCACCAAGTATGCACACTGAATGTTTAGAAGTAAGAGTTTTACCACATGCGGTCTTTGCTCCTCACTCTCCTTCCCTGCGCTTCACCATGCTGGGCAAGTTTCAAAGGGGCCCTCTGCCCCGGGAAGATGGAGAGAGTGAGTGGGACATTAAGCCGCCACATTTTGTTTCACAGCACGCAGCAGCGTGGTCAAGACAGAAGCACATTTAGTTTCTTCTCTCCAGTGTTCTAAAGCTTCTTGTTAAACTTCTTAGCTGTGTCCAAGTTCTCTCTCTCTCTGTCCCCTTTGAAGTGGCTGGAGACTCTGAAACTGGGCAGACCTGTTAAATTCCACAGCACCACCGGGAGGTCCTTATTCCTGCCCCAGCTGTGGTTCCTCTAGTGTTTCTTCAACAGCCCCTCTTCCAGGGAGTTTTACACTTTGTGGTTTCATCTTTCCAGTACAGATGAAGTCTCTGAGTCATGGCTCCAGTCTTGATTGGAAATAAAGGATGAAAGAATATATCTACTTTCCAGCCACGCCCCTTCTTGTGAGTGGTCACGCCCCTTCCCATGAGTAGCCTCACCAAGGTCAAGTTCCAGTGTTAGTTTACTGTCCCTTCATGTTTCTCATGAAATAGGTGGCAATGAAGTCTTCCTTGAAATAAATCAGCAGCTCTCACAGACTCATGGTTGTCTGATAATCCTTTTCTTTATGGCCAAGCTCCTGGTTGGTTTGGTTTGTGCATTTTGTTCTGAGAGAAAGCCACACTGTAGCTCGAGCTGACTCCAAACTCCAGCATCCTGCCTTTACCTCTCTCGGATAGGCTATTTCTTCCATGGTGAAATGAGCCTCTTCAAACCAGATTAGAACATATTAAATCCACGTTTATTGGGAAGCTGAGGCCTGGGGAGTCATCATGGTGGGTAGTGGAGGGGAGCAGAAAGGGCATGGGCACAGGGAGAGAAGAGAAAGAATGGGGGGGGGAGAGAGAGAGAGAGAGAGAGAGAGAGAGAGAGAGAGAGAGAACCCAGAATGTCTGGATTGTAAAAGGAAGAGCCTCTGGGGGAAGGTAAAGTTAAGGGTTGGGGGCAAGGTATGAAAGGTAGGGACTGAGGGATGCTGAGAAACCTGGAGGTCTGCTTTGATATGTAAATTATGCACCTCAGTCCCTTGTCCCAGGGTCATATTAGGATGACAAGTGTGTGTCATCATACCTGGCTTAGCGTGTCTAGCTCTTCAAGCCTTTTGTCAACCAGTCTTCCCTGTCTCCTAGCTTCCCTTGGTAGTCTAAGCCCTCCCTGTGGTCAGTTGTCTATTCACTGACTCCTTTCACACGAGATCCCGCTTACCCCTCCCCCTCTTCTGACCGGGAAATTGCAAAGGAGGATGGTGTGAGCGAAGTAGACTTGGGGCTAAATTGCCTGGGTTCAAACCCCGCTAGCTCTATGTCTCACTGGCTCTCTCACTGTATTACTAATGTTTCTCATTGCTGTGATCAGAAACACGACAAAAGCCCCCTTAGGGATGAAAGTTTCATTCTGGCCTATGATGTGAGGGGCCACAGCTCTCGGTAGAGCGCACATGGCAGCAGGAATGTGAGGTGGGCTGGTCGCCCAGCATCCAGAGCTGGGACGAAGAAAGAGGTGAGTACTGGCCCTTGCCCTGCTCTCTCCTTTTATTCAGTCCGAGACCCAAGGCCACAGAATAGTGCTGGCCATAGTTAGAGTGGATCTCCCCACTACAGTAAAAGCCGATCTCAACTCCCTCAAGAACGTGCCCAGAGATCTGTCTCCACAGTGATTGTAAGCTTGTCAAGTAGACAGTCAACACCGGCCATCATGTGACGTGGGGCAAATCGATGTTTTCTGTGTTTCAGCAGTATCTCTCTCTCTCTCTCTCTCTCTCTCTCTCTCTCTCTCTCTCTCTCTCACACACACACACACACACACACACACACACACACGCAGAAAAGCAGATGCTAAAAAACATTCACCAATTTCACTGCCACAGCTTAGTCATGACATCAACTCTAGTCAAAAAAGATCAGGAATCACTCATTTTGATCGATGTTTTATATTTTATTTTAACTATATATTACTGTACACTTTTGATATTAGGAAACAACCTGTTTCCAAGCATCTTTTTCAACCCTCCTTTTACCTAGTCAAATTCTATTTATTTATTTATTTATTTATTTATTTATTTATTTACTATGAGTACACTATAGCTGTCTTCAGACACACCAGAAGAGGGCATCAGATCTCTTTACAGATGGTTGTGAGCCACCATGTGATTGCTGTGATTTGAACTCAGGACCTCTGGGAGAGCAGTCAGTGCTCTTAACCACTGAGCCACCTCTCCAGCCCCCTAGCCAAATTCTATTCAGCTCAAGAACCAGCTGAATTATGACCTCTTCAAAGCTCTTCCCTGTCATTCTGGATGACACCAAAGTCTTCTTTCTAGAAAATGTTTCTGCAGTAGATCCACACTGTACAAGCAGCTTCCAGTAGGCTAGTATGTTCTATTGGAGTCTCCAAAGGTGACTCTCTAGATGGCTGTCACTTCTCAGACTGAGTTCTGGCCAGGTCGAGAAGCAGAGTGTACCACTGTCAGGTGGAACACAGGTCACTGTCCTTATTATTCACACAGTTGAAGAGGAGGCTTGCTACAGCCTGAGGGACAAGTGCCACCTAGCATCCCTGGAAAAGGCTTTGCTTCACCTTCTCTTCATGAGTGCACTCAAAGTCTGCCAATGTCTTCCTGATTTCTAGGAAGAATAAGAACAGGAAGAGGAGAGGCCAGAGGACTGTAAAGAAAAATTCTCTTCCTGAAACCCATTTCTGCATGAACCCTTCTCTACTATAGCATCTTGAAACTATAGTACAGAGAGCCTGGATTAAGCCACTCAATTATAAGCCCCTGTTGTAATCATCTTATGTTAGATGCACTCCAGGAAGCAGCTGGTATTAACACAGCTGTTTTGTACTGAAGAACTCCATCCCCACTGTTAATGAACACCAAAGCTATGACTGAAGTCCAGTCTTGGCTCAGAGTGTCTCCCTCTGGACACCACTTTACACTGCAACTGAATTTTAAGGGCAGGAGGATTGGGGAAGAGGAAATCATAAGGGTCAGAAGCTAAATGCAGCCTGTCATGCTAGTGTCCAGTTAAGGGAAGTGCTACAAGTATCCGCTGGAGTAGAGATGGCTTCTTTAGAGATGGTCCCTTGACACACTCCTTTGGGACTGTGGTGACACGGTCTTGCAGAGCAAACCAGGCAGGTCTTAAATTCTGAATCCTCCTGCCTCAGCCTCTCGTGTGCCAGGGTTGTAGGAATACACTGTTATGCAGGCATATCAACTCTCAGGGTCAGTCCCGTGAGTGAGTAGTAGGGTAGACTGCATATAAATGGCAAGAAGTCTTTCTACCACCCTCACCCCACCCCCTGTACAGTATACTGAGACCTCTCTTAAGCAGCAGAGATTGGTCTGAGAGCCTTACACGTGCCAGGCAAGAGTTGCACTACTCAACAACAGCCCCCAGCCCTGTTTTCACTTTTTATCTTGGGAGGCGCTAAGTTGCCCAGGCTGCCTTGAACTTAGCATCCACCTATCTCAACACCCAGAGCAGTTGGGAAGTACTGTCAGGCCCAGCTTAAATGACTCTGTGTGTGTGTGTGTGTGTGTGTGTGTGTGTGTGTGTGTGTGTGTGTGCGCGTGTGTGTGTGTGTGTGTGTGTAAAACCCAATCATTTGTGGAAAACTAATCACAGTGGTTCATGTCTGTTTGGCAAAGTCAGTGTGACTCTTAGTCACCATTTATGTAAGTGTTAATCTAATGAAAGGATAAGAAATCTTTCCTGTACTTTACTATTTTATGGGACAATGCAAAGGCATTAAAACCCTATTCAGATACTAATATTTGGTGTTATAACTTGATGTTGCATTTCTGTGACTAATTCCACTCTGAAGTTCAGACAGGAAATTTTTTTAATCTGTTGTCCACTAGAGGGCACTATATATTCTCTTATCTTTTAACCGAGCCCGGAGTTTGCTGGTTCCCATGGGTCTGCTCCTCCCTTCAACTCATCATCCTGAAAACATCGGAAGTGGAAGGCTTCTGATTAATCCCATGGATGTTCTGTATCTGAGGTGGCTGTCACTGAATCTGGGGATTACTATGGGTCCGGTTCTTAGTCTGAATTACTCGCAGTTCACAGGCGTAGCTCAGGAAAAGTTCCCTTCCTCTGCGTATCACAGCTACCACACAGCTGTAGAACTAGGTCAGGATGTGGAAGAGAAAAGGGCCAACCTTAATGGTGCCACTCAGGAAATGCCTCGTGGGAGCTTTGTTCCTTCACAGGACATTTGAAGGTTCAGTTTGATGATGGGCAGCAAAGGGGACTCAAAGATACAATATCAACAACACTAAATGTTATTTCTAGCTAAATAGATTCTAGAAAGACAGCTGTCCGGGATTGTCTAGTAACCCAATTTGTCTCCACCGATTCACTTGAATGTAATTAGTGGGATCATTAGAGGCCAGGATGACAGCGGCATATTTAATAAAAGCTGTGTTTCTCGGGCAACCTTGGGACATAGGAGGTGTGGGGACCCTCTAGAGTGTACCAGAGACTTGGGAGGTGAGAGACTCTTAGGACCAAAGGGAGGGGCCTTAGATGGAATGCCCTACAGTGGGGAGTGTCTACCTCCATCAGAAAGACAGGGCATCAAGTGGAGGGATGGGTTGCCATCCCACAGTCAAAAACTCTGACCCAGAATTGTTCCTGCCTAAAAGAGCTGCAGGGACGAAAATGGAGAAGAGACAGCGGGAAAGGCAGTCCAATGACAGGCCCAACTTGGGATCCATCTCCAAGGGGTGCTCCAAGGCCTGACACTATTACTGATGGTATGGTGTGCTTACAGACAGGAGCCGAGCATGGCTGCCCTCTGAGAGGCCCAGCATGCAGCTGACTGAGACAGAGGCAGATACTTACACTCAACCAATAGACAGAAACTGGGGACCCCTGTGGTTGAATTAGGGAAAGGCTTGAAGAAGCTGAGGAGGAGGGTAACCCCATAGGAGGACCAGCAGTCTCCACTAACCTGGATCTCCGAGATCTCTCAGGCACTGAGCCACCAACCAGGCAGCATACACCAGCTGGTCCAAGGCCCCGACACACGTACAGCAGAGGACTGCCTGGTCTGGCCTCCATGAGAGAAGATGCACCTAACCCTCAGGAGACTTGAGGCTCCAGGAGTGGGGAGGCCTGGTGGGGTGGGCTGTAGGGTACGGGTTGTGGGGTGTGGGGACATCCTCTCGGAGACAGGGGGATATAGAAGGAACTATCAGAGGGCAGAGCAGGAGGAGGATAATGACAGGACTGTAAAAAAAAAGATTAAAGATAAGAAAAAAAAAGCTGTGTTTCTAACTTAAGAGTTTAACTACCAACGTTTCTTTCATGATTAAGGCATAAGTGGACAGGCTGAAGAAACAGGCCTTTTTACATGCATCATGTAGGGATCTTGAGAGTATGATTTCTGGCATGAAGTCATGCTAGAACCATGTCCCATCCCCCCACCACCCCGGGACATGGCTGTCTTTGGCAGTGACATGCGTTCGATTTATCCCACATGACTCCCACATGACTCCCTGGAAACTGATGGGTTGTGCACGGCATGCCACCAATTTTAGTAAATTTCCTTCCGGTGTCGTTTTTCTATCTGAACCTGCTTACTAAGATTGTCGTGAGCTTGGCTTAATCATTACCATCTTGCACTTCCGGGGGAAGTGCTTGTAAAATACGTTGCTGATATTTTCTCGAGAAGACGGCAAAGGAAACATCAGCCCTGATTACAGGTAGAGAAAGCATCTAGATCCCTCCTGCATGGAACACATTCTATCCACCCCTCAACACCCTACTTAGAATCCACCTTGAAGACGATGACTGAGAACGTGTCATTGGTGACTGTTCCATACACAGGAGAACTACATCCTACCTCCAACCCAGAGGCAATTTCCTTACTAATGGTAGATGTGAAGACGGGGAGTTATTCTTTCTTTCTGAATCCGAGGTGACACAAGTGCGTGGAAATTCACACAGCCCTGATATCTTGTACGCTCATTTCAGTCCAATCAAACTTCTGGTGCTTTCTCTCTAGAAGCTGCTGTTAAGTACTTAGATTCCCTTCCCGTCTCCTCTGGGATCTTGGAGCAGCTGTTGTTCCTGGAAAGAGCCAGCTAATGCAGATTTCGCTTTTTAATTAGGACTCGATTCTAATGGCAATTAAGTTAGCTAATTCCATTAGCTCCAGAGCCTCCAGGAGAGCAATGGCACACAAGGATGTTATCATTGGCCTGTAGAACGGCCCATCGCCCTGCAGATCGATGCCTGCGGCTCTCCCAGAACATCAGTGGAAGAGGTAAAAGCCTGTGCACATGAAGGCTGATGGGACTGCGGGCCCTTTGCCAGCTTTGTAAGATCTCGGGGGCCTCTCCTGGACAGCCTGTGTCCCTGCAAGCTTCCCTTTTGATAAGATTACAATACGGGAGGAGCAGTGACTCTGGGAAACTCCACGTCTGTTTCTAAAACTTCAAACAAAAGGATCACAAGCGGGTAGGGGAGACCGTATTTTGCCAGTCTTGCGTGCTTTTCAGTTAACATGATGCAGATTAACGGGAAAGAAAGCAGGCAAGTGGACCAAATGTAGATGTGTGAGAGTCCTCCTAAGCAAGCAGAGACCCAAAGACAGAGTAGACTCTTCTATCCTCACAAGGATGGAGAGTAGAACGTAAAAACCCGAGAAGGAAGGCAAAGGGGCTTGAATTAGGCTGGGTAACCAGACAAGAAAATGAGTCAGCAGACAAGTTACTCTACTAACAGGCTTCCTTGAGCTGTTTCCACTGGCCTCAGCCTCCCATCCGTGACGAGAACAAACACTTTCTGTCTGGAGCAAGGAGAGCATCTTTCACACAGCAGTGTCACCTCCTGCTTTTCAAAGGGCTAGAGAGATGGTTCAGTGGGAAAAGCGCTTGCCGGGCAAGCATGAGGACCTGGGTTCAAATCCCCAGAATTCATGTGAAGCTTGGCACTAGAGTACACATCTGTAATGTGTTCCTATGGCAACATGCAGGGTGGAGACGACAGGAGAAACCTGAGGAGCTCATGGGCCAGTTAGCCTGGACCCCAGCAGACAGGGTCTCAAACAAGGGGAAAGAAGACCAACACCCAAAGTTATCCTTTGACCTACACAAATACACACACACACACACACACACACACACACACACACACGCACGCACGCACGCACGCACGCACGCACGCACGCGAGGGAGGGAGAGAGAGAGAGAGAGAGAGAGAGAGAGAGAGGGAGTCAGGTTTCTGTTATCTGTTATTTTTCAAGTGTCCTTAGGCCAAAATTACATATTTTAGGGTGGCATATTCTTGACTCTTTCAAATACAGTAAGTATAAATAAATTGAATAACTTCTGTTCCTTTGAGAAGCTTGTAGCTTCACATGTAACTGTAGTAGACATTACAATGCAATCTCCTTTCCCCTTTTATCCAGTTGTACCCGTGGAGAGCATCTTGCAATATTCCACTACAATCCCACAGCTGGGATATTGCCTTTGGTGCAGTCGATAAGTACAAATATCACGGAAAACAATGTTGAATCCGAGCGGTGTTCCGGCAGCGAGGATCTCTCTGTCAGGGTTACCTAGAACGCTCTGGGCAAAGACAGTAGGAAGGTTTCCAACACCATCCGTACCACTCAGTACTACACTCGAGCAATCCCCAGGGTATTGAGATTACTAGAAAGGAACTGACCTGTGGGCCTATCTCATTCATACCTGTAGAGTATCATTCCCGGCCCCTTATACCCTACTTCCTGTCAGGACGCTAGCCTGTATGAATGACGTCAGCTTCCGTTCTATCACACCCTTCTCTAAAGGCCATGGCTCCTGATGCACAGAATTCTTCGTGAAGATTTCTCTCCCTAAGTGCTTACCCACCGTTTCCGGCTTCGGTGAGTGATGTCCATGTTGGTGCCCTATAGGCATGATTATTTTTTGTATGCTGCGTAAAGTTTATCCTTGTGTTATTCAAATGCTGAGTCCTCCGCCCTCGTTTCTTGTTTCAATCCGGACTTGGTGTTGTAATGCTGATCTCATGGGTCTCCTATCTCAAGTTTGTGTAAATAATTCTTACCCTTTATTCTCTGCCTTGTCAATAAATGCTCATCACCCAATGGCTGGACAGAAGAGAGAATAGGGCGGAACTTCCACCGGTAGGGGAGGGGAGGAGAAGGAGGGGGCGGAAGGGGGAGGAGAGAGAGAGAGAGAGAGAGAGAGAGAGAGAGAGAGAGAGAGAGAGAGAGAGAGAGAGAGAGAGAGAGAGAGAGAGAGAGAGAGAGATTCTGCTATGAGGAGGAAGGAGAAAAGAGTTCATAGAGCTTAGCAAAAGCATGGAAGGTCTAATTGCAAGTATTATTGGGATCATGGCTGGGGGTAGCCAGCTTATTTTAGGGGGTGAAGATTGAGTGTCTAGGTATCGAGGTGAAGCTTGTAAAAATCTTGGTTTTTCTGTGTTGTTATTGGGATCTAGCTAGAGTAAGGTACTTCAGCCTCCATATTAATCTGCTACGTACAGTTATAATAAAAATATCATTTACAGTGCCCCACAACCCTGACCACAATTCTTGAGAGTGTCATTGATGATCAAGTCATTCTCCCAAATGATGTCATTTTGATACCTTCAATAGACACAAGCCGATTACTCCCGTTCTCTCCCTTGACTTAGAGACTTGCCTCAGTTTTCTTCTCTCAAATGGAAAAGGAAGTCAAAGGTAAAACTCGGGAACATCGATATTGAAGAGGAGATTCTTAGTGAAGATGGGAGAAGACAGAACGGGGCTCCAGGCTTCTCAAACTTCAATGTAGCTCCTGAAGCATCTTCCCCGAGATCAGAGGAGCCCCAAACCAAGCACTGTGGGGAGAGAGCTAGGAAGACTGCCCAGGCCTACCTCTAGGAACGAAGGAGTTAAGCATTCAGCTTCTGCTAGTGTTGCCTAAAAGCTGCTTCCAGCTGTCTGTTCTTCCTGGATTTACCCCAACCCAAGGGACTGCTTTGGTGGCTTCCTCCAGGACATCCTGCACAGGAGGAGACATTCCTGTGATTCGGAGAGATGAGCCTGATTTCCCCAGACCAGCATGGGCCAGCTTTTATTCGTTACCATGTGTCACCTAAGAAATGATGGTGGAAGACACTTAAAACAACAAATGAATTAATTCTCAGTGTCTCGAGTACAGATTGTCTTGGGTTTCTTATACCATGACGTCAGACAATTCCAGGGTCTAGGGACTCAGCTCCCTTTTCTGGTCAGTCTTCTTGTTCACCGTCTTCTTTTCAGGTTTACTAACTTTGTGACAATGTCTGCTGGGACAAAATCCCATTTTTCAAGGAAAGTGGACTTACTGATTTCTTCCCAACATTATAGCTTTTGGGTGATGATTCTTAGTTGTTATAATATTTACTTCTAGCTATTAAAAACTTAGCTTAAAGGGCTCTTTGTGGTGCTCTCTCCCTCCCCCTCTCCCCCCTCCTCTCTATCTCCCCCCTTCTCTCTCCCCTCCTTCCCTTTCCCCTCTCCTCTCCCCCTCCCCCTTTCTCTCTCTCCTCCTTCCCTTTCCCCTCTCCTCTCCCCCTCCCCCTTTCTCTCTCTCCTCCTTCCCTCCCCCCTCTCCTCTCCTTTCCTCTCCTCCCCAGCCCTGCAGCAGATAATCTATGATCTGGTTCACATATCCTACCTTCTCACCACCTCTCTGCTGGTGACGACCACAGAGGAGGGAATGGAAGAGTGCTTGCTCTGTGAGTCTGGGATTTTTGTTCTCAGTGTGAACAGCTAGCTGACAGTGAACAACATCATCCACGGAGAACTCTACTTCCAAGTGGAAAGTTCCAGTAAGAGATCCCTCCTCAACTGCAAGCTGAGGCTCTGATCTGGGAGCCCGATGCCCACACCTTTGGATGTGTGCCACATTTTCGCCCAGTGCTGTCTCATTCTGAGACAAGATCAAAGCTCCACATGTGACCTAGTCACATTCGACTCCCTGTTCTTCAACCTTATGTAGCCCCATCTTCCAAAGTCCTTGGAAGCTATGACTTTGGTGGGCAGTTTTGATCCCTGCTCCAACCTGGCAGCCCCCTGTGCGTGTCATCTATTCTCAGGACACTTTCTCTCTAGTCTGATAACGCAGGAACTATATTATTATCCAGACTGGGGTGAAATGTGAGAGACCCATGGGTCTGAGGACCCAGCCTCTGCCCTTGTTTGGGGGGCATTAAACAGTCCTATGCCAGTATCTGGGTAACATTTCCAATTCTGGAGTCTCACTGTAGTCCCTCTGTCACCTAGCAGTTGGAGTAAACTTTCTAAAATCCAAAGCTTACCATGCCTGGCTTGGCTAGCAATTCTCCCATGGTCCCCACTGCCATTAGGATAGTCTTTAGTAGTTCAGGAAGCAATGCTGGAAGACCAGCTGGAGAGGGAGTTGAGGTCTAATCATTCAGGGCCTTGACTCTGGCTGAACTCCTAGCTTTGAATCCTTACATCTACTGAGTTCTATGTCAGCCACATTGTCCCTTTCAAAGCAATCCCTGAGCACCTCCTGTATGTAAGGAAGTCAGGATGCAAGGAAGAATATGGCAGCCATGTCTCAGAGCTTATGCCACAGAGCTTGTTAGTTAACTAGTGAAGCTGCCAAGCCGTGAACCCTCAGGCCGGGCAGAATGACAAGGCGCTTCTTTCCACACACAACCAGGTAGGGTTTTTTCAGTGGCACCTGTATCCCTCAGGATGGCTTTTCATTTATGAGCATACTTTTCTAAAATCATGGAAGAAATACCTCAGGATCGGAGGCATACTGTCCCCATGTCATCACAACAGCAAGCAAAGAGCTCAGATATGGTGGGTGAGTGCTCAGGCACTGGGTGCTTAGATCCAGCGAGGGCTCAGGTAGGCTGAATGCTAAGAGGCAATCAGAAACCATGAATGCTTGCACTGAGCGCTCAGACACTGAGTGCTAAGACATGGTGAGTGCTTGATACAATGAATGCTCAGACATGGTGAGTGCTAAGACATGGTGAGTGCTTGACACAATGAGCGCTCAGGCATGGTGAGTGCTCAGGCCCAGTGATTGCTCAAACATTACAGTTGCTGAATGAAAGCAAAAAAACGGGGGGAGGGGGCTTAGTCTGTTTTTCTACATAGCCACTTACAAGGCTCTTGAATTTCGATCCCTTTCCTTCCAAATAACACGTCAGCCCCATGATTTGCATTAGAATGGATTATGATAGAGAATTTGTCAGCTTTTTAGGGTGGTTGTAGCTAACCTATCACCTACTTGTTGTTTCTGGAAGCAGAACTCTCCCCCAGGGCAAGTAAAGAGACAGCCAATGCATTCTCTGGGTGGCTTCTATCTTAGCAGAGATTCATTGTACAGTATTCTAGCATAATCTTTCACCAAGGATACCGGCATGCTAAGACCATCTGAAGAGTACTTGTATTGAAACAGTGTGTGTGTATGTGTGTGTGTGTGTGTGTGTGTGTGTGTGTGTTGTGTGTGGCGGGGGTGTCTGTGGTTTTGGTACAAACTGATACTTCCTCACTTCTATGGTAAGTTTTGGGCAAGAACATGGGTGAGAACCCCTGATAGGTCTGCTCTGTAGTAGAAGCCCTCAGCCCTTGTCTCAGTTATTGGTTTTATTGCTGTTAAGAGACACCATGACCAAGGCAACTCTCATAAACAACAACATTTAATTGGGGCTGGCTTACAGTTTCAGAGGTTCAGTCCATTATCATCATGGCAGGAAGCATGCATGGTAGCAGGCAGGCAGACATGGTGCTGGGGAAGGAACCGAGAGTTCTACATCCTGATCAAAAGGTTAGGAGGAGCTCCTAGCTCTTCCTCAGTAGGCACGGCTTGAGGACTAGGAGACCTCAAAGCCTGCCTACACAGCGACACACTCCCTCCAACAAGGCCACTCCTATTCCAACAAGGCCACACCTCACAATAGTGCCAATTCCCATGGGCCAAGCATATTCAAACCACCACAGCCCTGTCATTCAAAGAGGTAGGGATGTTTCCCACAAGTCTTGCTGTTACTTCCTTGAGGTCTCCTCTTATTCTGTCAGTTACTCTGCAGTGAGCCATGACATTTGTGCAATGATTTTTACACAGTTCAATCCCTTCAATTCTAAAGCAGTTTCTCAATTCAATTTCCCATCCCTGCCCTGAAGAGAAGTTTACACACAAGCTTTAGAGTATAGGACACTTATGCTCTATTTGATTTTTAATGCTTACATGATACTTCCCATAGAATCTCATTCATTCACACTCTCCTTCTCTTTGCTTCCCCCAGTATTTAGAATCTTGCTAATCACCGACAATGGCACCATTTGCTTTATTTGAATTTTCATTCTACTCCAACCATTGCTAGTTACAAAGCAACAGTAGTGCAGTAAGCAGCTACCTGTCCTGAGTGCTCTTCCTTCCATGTTGAGTGCCAATCGATTATCTCCCCAGGTTACATGCTAGAGTGAGCGATTAGCTACCCCCACTGGCCTGGAACAAGGCGCTATACCAGCATAACATTGTTGGTCACTGATGGCAGCTGTCTGGAATAATGGGGGACTTTGAAAACCAAAGGAGCAAATGCTGGAGAGAAAGTCACGAAAAGGGAAACAGGTTAGCAGAGACACAGGAGAAAAGGAGTCGTTCATTGAAGAAGAAGAAAATACCAGAGAAATCAAAATTAGCAGAAGGCTGGACAAAGGAAGTTTTTGAGAGCTAGTTTGAAATATCTGAGAATAACCTTGGACAGAGTAAAATGTAAAGATAAACAGAAAGAGAGAGACCGCATGTGTTGAACTGCCGAGAGGTGCATAGGAGAGCAAGTGGAAGCACACCGTTTTACAAGAGGTTATCTCACTTCTTTTAGGAGGTCACTTCTCTTTTCTGGAGTATGTATAAAGCATATTCTTGTGTAGCATTTGAAGAGAAGGACAGGAATAAATCATTTAAAAAACAACTGCTTGTGCTGAAGTACTCTTCCTCAACTAGAGCTCTGTCATCTCCAGAAGATCACTGGTCCACCCAGTCTGGATCTCCAGAGTTGCTGTACACGGTCATGCCCTGCAGTTAACCTATAACTAACGAACTGCGTAAATAACTTAGAGTCCCACTCAAGTGATATGCAGTGATCATCACCGTTCTTTACTGGGTTTTCCCTCTTCCTCTCTACCTGTCATCAAGGAAAGATATAAGTTATCCATTGTTCCTCAAAAGAGTGAGGCCTCTTTCAGTCAGTACGGCTGTAAGGTATGTAGGCTTAAATATGGTTGGTCCCCTCAGAAACTCATGCTGAAATTTGACTGCCATTGTGGTGGCGTTGGAAGGTGGGGCCTCTAAGAGCGTCGTTAGGATGGATTGGGGCATTATGGTGGGACTGGGACTCATAGAACTAGATTAGTGACCGTGCACACACGCGTCTTTTCATTCACCCGTGCTTCTACTTTTCCAGATGAGCTGAAGCAGCAGAAGTGCTTCAGTTCTCGGACGTACTAGTCTTGAGAACCATAAGCCAGAAGTAAGCGTCTTTCTGTGGTTAATTACCCGGTCGTAAGAACTCCATGAGACCACCAGAAAGCTAAGACAGACTCCGTAAGGGATGATGGCTGTGTCCCACATTTGTGGGTCAGTTCTAACAATCAAACCCCGTGTTGTTGTAAAACCCTGAGGCTTCACACTACTGTAGCCAGTTGGTCCATTATGTCCTCCCGGGCTAGGGCCCTGCCTGATAGCCACCATCTTTGGAGGCAGGAGATGCTCTTTCCCTCTGTACCCCGTTACCACCCAAGGCTGCATTCTTTATCACTTTAGTGAACCCACCTTTTCCCCACCACTGGAGACAAAGCTTCTCTCGTTTTAATTTTTTCTTGTTTTCACCTTCCACATATATCATCCCATCCCAGCCCCTGCTTGTCACAGTCCCCTTCTCAATGGGACATGAGCATTTTCAGGACCTTGTTTATTCTTGGCTAAGCAGTGTAGAATATTTAATAATTCTGGTTCTCACATGCTAAAGACCAAGAAACCCCAGGCGTATCGGTAACCCCTGATAGAAAACTATTCTGAAACTTGTCCTGTTACAAATGCCATGGGGACATCAATCAAATATAGACTCGGGGACCGCCCATCTCTTCTGGAACCCAAATCTACTTATAGGACCTGAAAATCTCTATATAGCCTGAAATGTTTGAATATACATAGCAAGATGTACTGGGAACAGAGCCTAATTCCATGATATTAATGTATACTTTGTATATACCATATACACGTAGCCCGAAGGTCATTTTATGTGCTATTTTTAGTGTACCGATATTCCAACAGCAGTTGTCACATCTGGACAGTTGAAGATTTTTCCACTTGTGATATCACAATTCAGAGCAATTGAGATTAGCGATGTTCAATCAGATGAGCCAAGAAACTATGTCGAGAAGAAAAACTCTCTCCCCTTTTCTCCAACTTGTCAGCTGCTGTCGTCATCCAGAAGTTTGCCACAGCCTAGGCCCCCGTGAGAGACAAGAAATGCAGAAGACAAACTTGGGTCTCACGATGAGTCTGACTGGGAATGTTCCTTATAGAAATATTGTTTCTAAAGAGCGAACATAATTTAAATAATCTTTACCCTTAGCACCAAAAAGAATGATCCACTCTTCATTTCTTGCCACGGGAATGCTTCTTATCACGGCAAAGTTGCTGTTTCGAAGAAATTTGTGGAAGCATAATATCCCACAGGGCAATGCGTGATGTTTTTTAAAACCGTACTTCAACAAACAAAATAAAGAACAGGATCGCAAGAATTTAGGAACACGATGCTTGTCTGCTACGGGAGCAGTCCCATTCAACGTATATGTCAGTCTGTGAACAGAGTGGGGATGTGGGATGTGGAAAAAAAAACATATTTATAAACGTGTTCCCAGAAACATTTGAACTGCACAAAATGATGGGTCATAGTTACTGGACTCATACCATATGTTTTATGCCAAGGGTTTGACACCTTATATGAAGCCTAAGTACCCTAGCTTGTGCGGAATGTCTGATTTTAGCACAGTTTAGCCTGGTGTCCCGAGGAGGTTCTTAGTTAGGGTGAGCCAGACTTACTGGCTTCACTGTGTCTTCATCTCATCTAATCATCAAAGCAACTGTAAATAGAATGTGGATTCTGTACCCCTGCTGAAGTGCCACATGGAACCCCATAAATATATAAAGTAATTACACTCAATACTAATCTTAAATGTTTCGATGAAAATGTCAACTACCTTGATTTAACCATTATATATACTATGCATGTATCAAAGGATCATGGTGTCTCATAAACTTATACAACTGAAATATAATAACAACCTAAACAATCCCCAAGTGCATGGCACAGGCACCATAGTTGTCCCCATTCCGAAGATGAAAAAAATCAGGTGAGCAAACTGCCTAAAATTTTCCAACCTAGAGAGGGGGCAAACTTGGATCTCCAACTCCCGCTGATTGACATTCATTTGCCTTCAAGTCTATATCCCTAAGTGTTCTGGTCTTGACCATGAAGCCATGGTCTTTGAGGTTTCTTTATTTTGTCTTCATCTCTGGGATCAAGTTGTTGTACGGACTTCATACCAAACAAGCTATTTCAAATCTGCTGTCCAATTTAAAAAAAAAAAAGTCAATTACACAAGAAACTATTTGTATCGCATTCAATAGCAACAGGAAATTGAAGGCACGTTGAGTTTTCCAGGGCTTTGAAATGTTATTTTGAGAACTGGAGGAAACTGGCCTTGGAGAGAAAGCACAAGAGCACAGAGGAACCTGGGCCTATAAGGATCAATGGGAGAGGGAGAGGAGAGGGCAGCCAGCAGCTCCTGGATCAGAACAGCACGATACGGTGGGTCACAGGGTACCACCATGGGCAGTTCATTTATCCAAAGCCAGGGGGCAGGAAAGGGCCACTCTCACCTCAGTGTACTGGTCCAAGAAAGCACATGCCAGTCTGCTGTGGGGGAGATGATAGATTAAACTACTTCTCTCCTGAGAATCCTTTCGGTATCTTTAATCCACTTCTTTCCTTTACTTCATGGGACATAATGAGACTGGATTTAGGTTGGTATTTCTAAAGCCCTTTTACATTCTGACTCTTTTTTTTTTTTTTTTTTTTTTTTTTGGTTCTTTTTTCCGGAGCTGGGGACCGAACCCAGGGCCTTGCGCTTCCTAGGTAAGCGCTCTACCACTGAGCTAAATCCCCAGCCCCTACATTCTGACTCTTGAGTCTGGTTACGGTTCGCCTTGCTACTGCGACTTTCTTCAAATGGGAGTGTAATTACAAACAAAACGACACAAAACCAAAAACAATATACTACTTTGTCCCAAAGACCTGCTCTAGAAAGGAGAGGGGAAAAGTTTGATAACTCTGAGGGAGGGGGAAGAGAAGTCTTAAATATCCTGAGGGCCCTTCTGGACTCTATTTTAAGAGGTGACAACTGAGAGAGGGAAAGAGCTACTTTTAGCCTTAGCGTCTACAGCAGCGAATAGAGCCTTTGCACGGAGCGGGGGACCCACCACAGCTTCGCTTACTGGGAGCTTCTGCGTTCCTTCTGTGAGTTGTTACGTCTCCCAGGACAACTCAGCCCTCAGGAAGAGTCTGCGCTGCGCTGACACTTGGCAAGGATACACCAAACCGGAAGAGAAGTAAAAGACATAGCTTCAAAACCCACAGAGAGAGCTCTGTACACCCAAACTAGACAGAAGCAGAAAGCCGCAGCTAGGCCGTGTGGCGCAGTATAGATCCGGAAATTTCGCCAAGGGCTCATGTGTTACTTGGCTACTGAGCTAGGATGCACTGGAAGGGGACGAAGACTTTAAGTGGGGCCTCAAGGGAGGTTGTCAGTCATTGGGCGGGGACTCCTTGGAGAAAATAATGAAACACTGTCTCTTTCATGCCTTCCTGTGAGGGGAGCAATTTGCTTCACTGTGTGTTGGAGCCATGTTGTACGCCTCGGGCCTAAAGCAATGGTGCCAACTAGTTGTAGAGGGAAACTTCCCAAACTTAAGCCAAAAGGAACCTTTTTCTATTTTTAAGCTGATCTGCTCCGGCCTTTTGTTACAGTCCACAAAACCTTAACACACCCTGTGAACCCGATAGTTCCTTTCCAAGTGGAAATGACTAGTGTCAAAAGGAAGTCTGTATTTTGCCTAAGGAAGAAATACAAGATTCTAGGGACAGGGATCGTTCTTCCTGTGTGATACAGGGAGTAATGGTGTATGGAGCCCTTTTGGTTCCGGGAAGGAAAGATATCCCTCTAGTTTCTCTAAGAAGAAAGAAAAGGTCACTGGGCTCCATGCTTGCTTTATGACTGAATCTTTAATGTTTAATCCCTTCAAAAACCAGGACAAAAGCAACACATAGTTTAACCTCAGTGAGGGAAAGCTAGTTTGTAGTTGAGGAGAAGACATCAACTATCCTGCTACACAAAACAAGCCTAAACCCCAGACTTTGTAAACACTCAGAGAAACTTATCGCCGAGAAAATCAGAAACATACATTGCTTGGAACTCGATCTTCTTCAGTTGGAATTTATGTATGGAATGATCTGGTACAGACATTGAAGATGATTCTGTGAAGGATGCTCAAGGAATCATACAAGGGGAGGGGTATGCCCATATGTTACTTAACACATGACACAAATAAGGATTAGCGCATAGAGAAAAGAACTCAATTAAACCCATGGGCATGGCAAGGCACACAAAGAAATGCTATAGGTTTTAACACAACAGAAATGAGATTTGGCCTCTTTCTGTGCATTCACACAGTGGCATTGTTTGAAAGTGTCAGGTCCAAAACCCAGGTTCTGCCAATGTGGGGGGTGGGGTGGGGCTTTAAGAAGAGACCAGATGATGAACTGCTTTCTCATATAAAGACCTGAAAGAGGGGTCTGTCGGATCTTTTCCTCCTGCCTGGGAGGCTGAGGAAGGAATATTCTGGTTATATGCAAGCCCCTATCCAAAAAAAGAAAAGGTAAGAAAGAGAATAAACTATAAGTTAACACAGAAAAATCGATATTTTAATTATTCTCTCCACCTAATCATTTAGTAGCTTCTAGAAAGCTTCTAGCAATGACTAATGCTGAAAAGTAGATTTTTGTTAGGCTGGAAGATTTTTTTTTAACCTGAAGTTGTATCTCATTTGTTTTTAATAATAAGTACAAAACAAAGTTCCACTCACAGCATTTTCAGACATCACATTATTAAGAACAAATATGAATCCTGATCCACTGATTTAAAAAAAAAATCAGTCGTCCTCTATGTCTGTTTACTTTCAGATTGTCCATATAGATTCTATTTACATCTTTTAATGCATAGGTCTTCCATACATGAAGCTGCCCACATCCTGTCCTCACAGAGAATTTTAAGCAGGCAATTTTGCATTTACAGGAATCCATTCCTGGAACAAGAGGGTAATAGACAGGTGAGACTAACATATAAGGACAGAAAATTAAGACCCCTGACCAAGATCATTTTTTTCTCACATCCAATTTTTTTTTTTTAATTAAGGCCCCAAAGTCTTTGCTGAAAACGTCCCTGAGGAACAAGACAGTATAGTTCATTTTCTCTCTAGTGATAAGTGTAGCAGAAGATGCTAAGGGACGCCTGGGGCTTGGAAACCTAGCGCCTCAGAGGCTGAAGAAGAAACCGATACAAATTGGAGGCCACCTTGGGGCTACTGAAACATCGACTCAAAAATCTGAGAGAAAGAAGTGTGTGTGTGTGTGTGGGGGGGGAGACGACCTGATTATTTAGGATGAGAAAACAAGAAAAACTCAACCAGAAAACAAACATATTGCCAATATGATCAGCACACTGACAACAGGAAATTTGGACTAGCTGGACCTCTTCAAACATGCAGGAACAAGGGGTTTTCTGCATGCCTCTGCTGTGTTCATAGACCGTGATGAGGAGGTCTCTTTCCAATGTTATCTCTTCCTCAGAGGATAATGAGGTAAGAATGAGGTCAAGGACAAATTCAAGATCTAAGTGTAGCTCAGACTCTGGGAGGTGAATGTGAGACAAACTTCAAAATGTCAGTCACTTCTAGACTTCCAAGATGAGGGGCAGACAGCTTAACTACATACAGAGACAGACAAACTTTGGTTTACAAATGACAGGAAAGCATTTAAGATTGTTTTAGTACCAGAGGGTTAAAATTAGATATAAAATGGGACATTGGGGCCTGATAAAATTTGAAGGTAGTGTTAAGATGCTGAGTGACAGATGTCATGGTTGTCATATTTACCCACCCTTTGCCTCCTGCAGGTCTACATTTAAGGTGCATTTGGATGTAAACTCTATGCACATTCCCACCTTTCCGAATGGGTCACCTGCCTCCTAGACCATGCAGCTGTCACCTTTGCCTGTATCTTGAGAAGTTTCCTGGGTGCAAATCCAATTCTCTGCCCCTCCTCTTCTTCCTACCACATAAAATGCCAAGCAGACCAGGTTCCAACTAGAAACAGAATTGTACTTCTCAAGAAATTTTAATGAGCACATCATCTATGAAAGGGTGGCAGAGACAGGGAATTAACGAGGGATGAAGATATGCCCGGGACAAGAAGATGAGAAGGCCACATCTTCTGCTGAAAGGACCAATGTTATAATCCCACATTCTCATAAGGACTGGAGTAGCCCTTAGGGGGTCTGTCTGCTGGGAGACACTGGCCCAGGAGAAATATTAGTCGGCTGAACTCTGGAAGTAGGAAAAACAAGCCCCGAGTATAGGGATCGTTTTGAGTGCTGTGTGGAAACTTCACCTGTCAATAAAAGGCTGACGGCCTATTAGCAACAGACAGGAAGTAGAAGGTGGGAGGGAGTTCCGGTAGATAGATTTGGAATGCTGGGAGATAATCAGAGGCGGGAGATTTGTCCTGGACTCTGAAAAGGGGGGTGGGTGGGGTGTGTGTGTGTGTGTGTGTGTGTGTGTGTGTGTTGGAAGGTATAGAATAGTTTAAATGGGATATATAAATTACGAGCTAGATTCATTTTCTCAAACAAAAACATCTCATCCTAGACTTCATATTAGGCCATAATATTGTAGATTATGGCCTAGACATTTATTCATAAATAAATGATCCTCTGAGTTCTCATTATTCAAAAACTGTGGTATGGTTGGAAAAGCCCCTGGGTACTCCTAAGCTTGTCCTTCCTCCGAGCTGTAATCCCTTTGCTCCTAAGTGGGTGCCTCTCATTGGGTGAAATCAATTGGAAACCAAAACAGTGTAGCCTGTGTCAGAGCCGGGCTGGGAAGCACAGAATGTTTGGGTTGATGGTAATCAGGATGTCAGATTTCATACAGAGATAGTTCTAATTTTGCGCCAGACGATAAGGAAACATGAGCTAGCTATTTAAAGTCTCATGGTGGTCAACAATGAATCATTTTATTCTTTGTAGTGTTTGAAAATCTAAAATGTTCATGTATGCCTTTGAATTTTTTAATTTTATCTTAGAAACAAAGAAGTGATAACTGAAGATGTGTTGAATTTTCATTTTTGAAGGAAAAAAAATCCTCATGCGTAGAAGGAAGGTGTTATTTAGGAAAAGGTCAGGACCAAAAGAGAGGCCTTGGAGCTATTTCTTTCTCGAAACATGTGTTGGTCACGTAATTACTCTGATGGCAACAATGTTTGGCGGGAGTAACATTGTGTCCCACTTCTGAGCCTGTTAGCAGATCTGGTATCCCATTCACTCCCGTTAGCTACATCGCCCCCGCCCCCACCCCACCCCACCCCCACACGCACACTGCTCATCTGTGAAGTTTAATTTCTCAAACAAAAAGGTCTCATCCTAGACTTCATACCCCAAATGTCAGCTATAGTCATGAAATTCATATAAACAGATAACTCCAAAATCCTTCCGAAGTTAGCAAAAAGTAGCAAATGTCACCTCAGATTTTGTTTGGTTTCTGGTTTTTACTCACTCCGTGCCTTCCTTGTTTTAACTTGAATACCAAAGAGACAAGATGGAGGGGGACAGGGATGGGCTGTCTGCAGTCACCCAGGTGTCAGCCACACTCTGAGATCTTCTTCTATTCTTAGCACTGTCGTGGGGCTCCCTGTGAGCTCACATTCAGCGCCCGGTGGAAGGGAAGCAGCCACTTTCTCCACATAAGTATTTAGAACGCACAAAATGAGATAGCAAATATTCTAAATGCCTACGAGCAGCTGTTGAAGGCAAGCTTCCCAGTGCTGGAATTCTGAACCTCTACCAGCCCCATCTTGAGCCAAAGTAGCAGTTTGGGAGAACAGAGGCACTAATCGGGTTGTGACAAGCATGTGCTGTGCCAACTCAAATGGCTTCGTGAGCTCAGGTTCCTCACTGGCCGCAAGGTTATTTAAAACTTTAGACCAGTAGAGACAGCAGATGCGGACACTTGCCATCTCCCCTTCGAAATAGCGAGGGTTACGATTTACTGAATTCAGCAATTCAACGTTTTAGTTTCCTACCCCTGGCATATGAGATAATATACACTATGAATTAACAAATATGACAACAAACCAAGTACTATATATACACTGTCTACCAGCAAAACTCCTGGTAGGGTTCAGTTTAGCTTTGAAAACTATATGTGGTCTATATGGGAACTTTTAAAAACTAAAATCCCTGAAAACTCCCATTGATGTTTAAAGGAGCAGCTACTGTTGTGACTTTTAACTAGATTCAGACCTAGCTCCTGGGTCTACATTTTAAAATGAAAATATACAGAAATACAAATTTTCTCTTTGAAGCAATGCAGAAACTTTTCATACAACAGGTAAGAATCAGATCTCTTTACTGAATGTGGCTATTTTCCCGTGGGTTATACAAACGACCTCTCTGGAATTTTAGACTCACCAAAAAAACAATACTGGGTGCCCTCTAGAACCAACCACAGTCTGCTAGCTCTCTGGTGGTTTCATTGTGAAGGTAGCATCCTTTCTAGCTGCACAAACACGTTTGAAACCTTCCCTTTCTGACTACCAATAAGAAAGACAACCTCCACATACCAGGAACTGTGGATACATTTTTAATCCTCATACAAGTTACAGCAGTCTCTCTCAAGAGTTTAAGAATTCCCGGGCTTTCTTCTTTCTCCTATGGCATGAACAGGAATCAAAAAGTTTTCACTTGGTCTCTAATGGATCCTTTACTTCCACCACCAAGATTCCATCATGACAGAGGATGGCAGACAAATCTTTGGTTTCGACTCCATCTGGCAGTTTGTACTGTCTGGTGAAACTCCGTGATATAAACCCGTGTTCGTCCATTCTGGTTCCGTGCTGTGCCTTGATCAGCAGCCAGCCCTCGAAGGTCTGGATGATGATGTCCTCGGGCAGGAACTGGACCACATCCAGCAAGATCTGGAAACGGGATTTGCCTTCTCCAGGTGGCGTCCCGGCGGAGTCTGAGTCCTCTGCAAGAGCCTTTGGTGTGCCTCTGGCTTTCCTCAGGTCCTCGATGGTTGGCCCGGGCAGTGCGTATAGAGCATGATCCAGTCTGCAGTCTTCTAAGCCTCGAGCTTCAAACTCTTCCTGATAACGCACTGGGGTCTCGATGAGGTGCCTCAAAATGATTTTTGCCATAGCAGAGGCAACTCCAGCGTTGAACCGCTTCCCTTTCCGTGAGTGTCCAGCCCCTGGCGCTGCCTGCGGACTCGATTTCTAGTCTTAGCAGCTTCCTTTACAGTCCTGCCCAGACAGCAGCTTAATTGGGGCTGAATCAGACCAGCACACCGACTCTTGTCTTTTCACACACACTGACAATGAATATCTATTTATAGCCGCCACTCCGGGTTGCATTTAGCTCACAGCCTGTACAAGTGGGCCAGGCAAGGATCGGTCTTACAGGCTCCCTCAGCCTTGGCAGGCCAGTCTGCCTGGCTCACCCCAAGAGACAAAGTAGAAACCAGAAGCAGGGCCTGAAGATCACAACGTGTGACCTCCCCCGTGAACCACTGGGTATGCAAACATCTGAAGTTAGTTGGGCCTCTCCCCACTGCCTGAAAATCCCATCCAGGGAGAGAAGATTCTAGCTCTGGTTTACGAGAAATAAAGAAGCGTGCACCATCAATTTCAAACAGCTAATAAACTCCAACTAAGTTCTTATCCTATACCGTTCTTTTTACTCTTTTGTGTTTAAGGAACATCTGAGCCACATCAGCTGTTTTTAATACATTGGACTCAGCACAGTGAGATGGGATGAGAGTGTGAAACTTCAGAGGGGGGACAGAGGGCTCAGGACTGACAGAGTCAATAGCAGAGGGGGAAAAATGTCAAAGCTTTTAACTATTTCATATTAAAGTTCAGAAAACAAAGAATTAATTTAGCCAATACCACGCTATTGAACGGTAAAAGACACTCTTTCATTGCCCTTCCACTGGAAAAGAAAGAGGCAGTTGCTATGGGACATCTCCAAGATATGCTTTGTAAAAATAAAGTCTGGGTGCTGGTCAAGTGCTCTAGAAGCGAAGTACGTCCTTACCTCCTCACCCAGCTCAGGCTTGCAGGCTACATTAAGACTTTTCTGCTTTACAGCCCTGTGATAGACTGACTACCCATGACTCCACACTCGGCTATGTCAACGACAGTCTAATCGTCTTTATTTTCCTTAAGCTGCCTAATGGTGACGTAAACCGGTCAGCAGAAAGGAACATCGACTAGCTGTTGATTTGTTTGTTTTTAACTCTCTTAAGGGTACTTTCCTGAACTTTGCTTCCTGACTTCTCAGTGAAAGTTGTATGGCTCTCGGGAAGGCAAAAACTACAGTTTTTAGAGAGAGAGAGAGAGAGAGAGAGAGAGAGAGAGAGAGAGAGAGAGAGAGAGGAGATAGAGAGAGAGAAACGGGGGGGGGCGGGCAGGGATGTACATAGAGAGAGCGCTATATAAAATCTCAGATACTGTACAATTGTGCAATGGTTTGTGGGTCTCTAGAGTGACAGGAAACACAGACGTATGTGTGTCTGTGGCGTTACCTGAGGAAGATGGAAGAGAAGTTGAGTGGGAAATAACCAAAATTATCCCTAGAGCTGGGGCAAAGGAACAGTGATTAAAAAGATGAGACACTCTATGTAATCACCTTTGCTAACCGTACCAAGGCTTCCATGGCTCAGCGGCTCATTTGGGGATGCTAATAACAGGTGCTTGGAGTCTGAGAGAGTTTTCTAGGAAGAGCCATAGAAGGTTCTGCCTGGGGTGCTTGAGCCAAGAGTGAGCATCACAGTTCCAGACGATGAAGGCAACTGCACCCCTGTAATGCAGACTTGAAAATAAGAAGTAGGGTGTTTCGGCTGGAATGTGAGCATTTGGAATCAGAGCAGGAAGCCGGATGCTTAGTTAGCTGTTTACAGAGCTATTTTAAAGAGGAAAACAATTCTTCATATTTTGGTAGTCAAAAGGCCAGTTAAGGCAATATTTTTTCCAAATAAAATTTGGATTCTAGCCTAGAATAAAGAAGTTAACTCAAATCTGTTCCTTCCTTCCTTCCTTCCTTCCTTCCTCCCTCCCTCCCTTCCTCCCTCCCTCCCTTCCTCCCTCTCTCCCTTACTTCCTTCCTCCCTTCCTTCCTTTCTTTTCTGGCCATATCTGTAAGAAACATGTTTGCCACCACAACCCATTGTGGACACAGATGCACGTCTGGTGAGGATCATTTCGCCTTACTGCACAGAGACCCTCTGACGTCGGCCCTCATAACCCCTGAACTGATTTCACAGCCCTAGTTGACTACAAGTGATAGTTTAAAACACACCCACTTGGGGCTGGGGATTTAGCTCAGTGGTAGAGCGCTTGCCTAGGAAGCGCAAGGCCCTGGGTTCGGTCCCCAGCTCCGAAAAAAAGAACCAAAAAAAAACAAAAAAAACCACACCCACTTACATTTCAACAGTTTCCGGCAAAGTAAAGACCAAATTGTATTACCTGAGGGTAAATTTACCTTCTGTATGATTTAACCTTTGATTTCTCTTTTGTCTGTAGCCGTGTATGGCTTTGAACAGGAGGGAGGAAGCAGAGGGAGGAGGTGGAGAGGAGCAGGGCTCCATCAACGGCTTACGAGGTGAAGGGTAAAAGGTTAGGCTTACCAGCAGGAGTTGGTGGCAAGACAACAAACTACAATTTGTCAGGGGCTAAGCACAGCCGTCAAGTTACAGTCTCAAATAACCTGGGTGAAAGGAGCAGAATCAGTCAGGGGCTACCATGGGCTTTGATTCATTTTGATTAAACATCTTTAAGGAACCGACTACTGGCCTGCTTGAAGGAGTGGATTGGCAAGAGGTCCTGGCGTACCTTAGTGGTGGAATCTGACCCCTACATGGGCAATAGTCTGTCATAGTTTCTTTAAAGCCAGAATAAAGTAGAAACTTTACAGGTTCTTCGGAGAGCCAGTTGTGTTGGATGGTGCTTTGCTGAGGCAAACACATGAAGGAACATTTCACTGAAGCAGACACAGGAGAGACACCGTTCTGCTAAAGCAAGCGTGTGAAAGAACACTTGAAGGATTCCTTGCTAACGACACACATGTATCGGCCTGCCTTGTATTACACAGTTCATCTCCATTTGTTGGGACTCCCTGGACTTGGGCTGACTGGATGCATTTGCTGAGGCAAGACAGGTGCTGAGGCAAGGCATGTGGAGGACACATGATGTTTGGAGGGTATAAATAGGACTTGCAGAATGACGGAGAGGGAGGGAGGGAGAGAGAGAGAGAGAGAGAGAGAGAGAGAGGGAGGGAGGGAGGGAGGGAGGGAGAGAGAGAGAGAGAGAGAGAGAGAGAGAGAGAGAGAGAGAGAGAGAGAGCTTGTCTTGCTGGTAGAGCTAGCTGTACAACACTTATAGGTCTTGTGTCTTTGCTGATCTCGGCTTACCTGAGAGAGGCACAGCCAAGAACTTCTCCTGGTGTCCCCCCTCCCTACCCCCAGGTTCCTCCTGTTGACTCAAGCCAAGGCTAGGTCATGTCGCCGCTGTTGCTAACACAACTCTACCAAACCGAACTGCTGGTGTATCCACGAAATGTTGGCGAACGGATGGAGCTGCAGCTGCCTGCTAACCTATGAACTAAACTGCCAATTTCCAGACAACACAGACAGGAGCTGCTCACTCAAGGAACCTTTCTAAACAGGTCCACTTCCCCCATGTCCTTTCTTCCCCACTACCCCTAGTGGGTAGTGGGCTAACAGGGAGTTAAGGCATTTAAGAACTGTCATTAAGAATAGGATTAAAAAAAATTAAAGTTACACCAGCAGTTTCAAGTTTCCCTTCAGTAAGGTTCTATTCCATAACAAGACCCAGTGTCAGTTAAACCTTATGGGAGTTGAGGAAGGGGACTCATGTGCTCTGTAGATCTGAGCAGAGGACTCTTCATGCTAGAAAAAGATTAAAACAAGAGGAACAAAACAAGTAAGAACACATATCCATGCCTAGGGGTATCTAAAATATGCATAGAGGGGTTCCATTGGCTCATGCTATAGACCAGTAGGTTTCACTATGGACAAGACAACACATGTGTGCATGCACTTTCAGAAGGTTTGAGAGGCTGAAGAGAGTCATCTTCCAAAAATCCTGGTAAAATTACATCGTCTCTCTGGGAGCAAATATAACTATCAGTGCTTAGCTTCCGGTGTTAAAACTGCCATTATACGATCTACTTTGATAATTCTTTCTGAATCTACATTTTTGGTATTTTCCCTTCTTATGTCCTAAACTCTGCTCTATCAAAAATGTTCAGGGCTGCAGCTGGAGAGGTGGTTTGTGGATGAGGGTCCTTGCTGTGCAATGTGAGAAGCTGAGTGGGTCCCCAACAATCATGTAACGCTCCCCAGGACTGTGGGAAGCAGAGACAGGGGGATTGCTAGGGCTTTCTGGCCCAGCCAGCCTAGCCAAACAATGCTAAGTTCCAGGTTCATCGGGAAATGTTGCCTCAAGGGAGAGCATCAGATGACAGTGCATGATGCCCTCCCCTGGTGTGCACACAGACCATGCACACAGGCATGTACCTGTGCACACATTCATCCCCCTCCCCCACAGCCTTCAGGTTGGGAAGATAGTTCAACTGGAAAATAATTTGCCCTGATAACATGAGGACCTGACTTTGAACCTAGGAAGAAGCTTGGCACTGTGGCATGGACCTCAGACAAGGTGGAAACAGGCAGATACCTAGAGTTCAGTGGACAGCCAGCCCAGACTAATTGGGGAGCTCTAGGCCAGTAGGATACCCCTTTTTGTTTGTTTGTTTTCTTTTGTTTAAAACAAAGTAGGCAACATCTCAGAAACAACATCTAAGGCTGACCTCGGCCTCTGTACACACTTGCACAAACACATGTGCACACACATACACTCCTTTCTGGTGTGGGATGGGGGGTAGGGGGAAAAAAACCTAATTTTCTGGGAGGAACAGCTTAGTGAAACCCAGATGGTATGTAACAGTAAACTCTGAATTTCTGGACACAGAAGAGTGCTTTTGATTCTGCCACTGAATATTCAATGCAGCATGTCTACACTCCTCCAATGAGACCCGAACATAGCATCTGTCTTGGACCATTTTAACATCCTTATATGAAGAAATGGCTTCTAACATGTCATATGCTCCTTTGAGTGTCTATATATTTTTAAATGCAGCAGAACATGCTAATTCAGACTTGAAAGAAACAGATATTTTCAAGATGTAAAGTGAACTATGAAACAAAATCCAGATTTAGTGTGATCCGTGGTGTGACGGAGTACAAAGCAGCTCATTTTTAATGTCGTGACTGCCCCCTGGTGGCAGAGACTGGGATTTCATGCCCGGAAGGCTGATTCTTAAGAAATAACTAATTCCGAACAAGCCAACTCTTACATCATTGACTAAAATTTCCAAATTAATGTTTGCATATGACAGCACAGATCGCTAGTTGGCATAGCCTGTGCAGATTTTTATGCTGTGCGTTCTATGGTGAGAGGAGAAAAGATGGGACAGGAAAAATTTTGAAGGATAGTTTTTGAACTCTTGCTTTCTGATTGAGAACTACCAAGCTTAGAATATGTGTGCCCTACATAAATATGGCCATAACAGCATCAAAGCAGTGTGATCAAAGAAAACACGTAAGTGACACAATGACTCCTGGGATCGTTACTTTGACTTTACCATCTGAGCCAATGTCAAGTCACAATTTCTTTGACACTCGTTTTCTTTTTTGCTAGTAAAATGGGAAAAATACTCCTTTTAGATCGGCAATGAGGTTAGACAAATAAAAACTGGGATGCATAAGACAGAACCTTCTCCACAGTAAATGGATGTCGGTATTTAGAATACAGTATTTTTGAAAAAGGATCAAGGTCCTTTGGAGGAAAGATGGTTTCCCGCACACCCATTTCAAGTTAATGGGTTGTACTGCTGTGCTTCTTTAAACATTAATCAGGGCCTTGGAAAATGCTAGCTGTTGCTAGAAAAAAACTGTGAGTTCTATAGCTGGGTTAGACCAGGTCAGACTTAGGAAGGCACTGACTCGTTGCTGTAGCAACGCGGCTATCTTTATCAGTCAAGATCAAATTGTTTTCTAAGTTCCTTCCCACATCTGATCAGAAGCCCTTTGGGGTTGGTAACACGATTCTTGGGTGTCTGGGCCATTGGTCTTGGGAACCTCAAGTCTGCCTTTTCAACCCCGAGGGGAATTCCAAAGAAACACTCAGTACAGCTTGCTCTCAAGCGGCGGCTCCTTTCGAGTTCTCTCTTCCAGAGTGGAGTTCAGTTGAGAGGTCAGGTTAAAGAAAGCATGGGACTGGAGATAGTGAGGTAAAAGAACTGGTGAGCATGGGGAAGAGAGCGCCAACAGCATCGGATCTCAGTGAGCACGAGGAGAGAACCACAGCGTTCGATCTCAGTTCCAAATGCAATACTGCAAAGGAACGGACTGAGTTTATGAGGCTCCTTTGAGGTTTGAAGAATAGAGAAAGAGGAAAAGCATCCATATTGATTCCTGCAGCCTGCCCAGGGGTTCTCTAAACACTGGACATGTCTTCTTTGTGTATCTTCTTTCCAACACACCTCGCGACCATCTCCACTGACCTCCAGCACTGGGCTCACTCAAACAGTTGCTTCAAAAGCACCTTTTCCTGGCAGGATTCTAGAATCAGATACAAGAAGCCAGTTAACTGGAGGTAAGAAATTTATCCCCAGGAGGCTGGCGGGAAGGTTTCTTACCATCTCTCCTTTCCCAAGCCAGGGACACTGTCCTTGTTTGATCCCGATTAAGATTTAGGTGAGCCCCACCAAGGCTCAGATGCTGGGGTGTTGGTCACAAACTAGTGGTGCTATTTTGAGAGTTTTGGAAAAGTCTAGAAGATGGGGCATCGCTGGAAGAAGTAGGCCATTAGGAGTAGGTCTTGGGTGGGGGGGGGGGGGGTATCGTCTCCCTAACTCTTTATGGTCCTTCTGTTTCCTGTCCGCCAAGGGATGAACAACTTCCTCCTCCACATGTTCCTACCACCATAAAGTCCTGCATCACAATGGACTAAAAAACAGGGGTCAGGGTTGCTGTGGACTGAGCCCTCGGAAGCCATCTCAAGTAAGTTGTTCCTCTCTTAACCATCTTGCCTAGGTAATTTGGAATTGGAATCCCAGGACGTTAGGCCTTTTTTTGCCCTTCTTTTGAGGCATATAGTGAATACGTCACAGCATGCCATGAGACAGTCAAGGCAAAACAGGCGTCTTTGTGTCTGCCTGGCTCTTTATTAGAGAACTCAAACTCATCAAAAAACATTGTCTTAGAGTTGGGAACTCCCTATACACAGAAAAAAAATGGCCAAGATTCAATTCTCAAGCTGTTATCGCGTGCCACTGTGTCTTGGAAAATAACTTAGATTATTTGCAAGCAGCTTTCCTCCCTCTAAAGCTGGTCTAAATAGATTTCTGTTAGCCTAGAAACACAGACAGGTGGTCCAGGACTTACTGCGGTTTGACTTGCTGACAGTGTAAAGGAACTCACATTCAGTAGAAACTATACTTCTGTTTTCCTGTGCTGGTGTCATGCAACATTGTGCTTTCCAATCCCAGGCAGTCATGTGATCATGAGGAGAGATGCATAGCCTTCTCCTCTGTGAATCAGACAGAGATAACCTCACCACCCTCTGAGCTTGCAAAAACATCTTGATATTACCCAAAAAGGCATTGGTTCCATGCTGCCGTTCAGGTCTCTGCAGCTGAGATAGGATGTAGGACCAACCATTTTGGCACTAACTGTATTCCAGGAGATGGCAGAGTATGTCAGTTGGCTTCCCAGCAGGAAATGGGGCCTCTCAAAACTGAGAAATTTAGGAAAGTTCCAAACATAGAGTATGTGTAGTAGCAGGAATAGCTCGGGTTATAGTGTAGGAACAGTGCAGCTCTTTCAGGGGCACTAAGAGGGGAGAGAAAGCCATCAGCCTTTAAGGGCAGGAGAGTGCAATCCTTCCAGAGCTAGGGAAAGGGAGCCCTTACAACCCTGAGGCCTGGAAAAGCTGAGCTGAGGAGGTGACTAATGTAATCTGGAGTGACCACTTTGGATCAAGGTCACCAGAGCAGTAGCTGTGACCTCAGTGGAGAGACAGATAGACAGGTTCATGCCCTGTCTGAGATTCAGAGACTATAATCTCTAACCACATATTCTGTCTCTTGCCAATTCCATCAAGAAGCTGAGCAAGGGACTCGCTGAAGCAGTCTGTGTGGTCAGTCTCCCTGAGAACAAAACATGAAGAGAGTAGTTTTGGAAAGGCAGCAAAAGCTAGAGAACTGAAGGCATGCGTCAAGTCTTCGTGCACTACCGTTAACACACGCACTATCCTGCACTGTGTTGGCAGCTCTCAACACAGTGGTAATAAGTTAACCACACCTTAGAGATGATTAACCAACCAACCAACCAACCAACACCCAATTAACCAACCAACAACTAATCAATAACCAGTCAACCAATCAACCAAACCAACCAATCAACCAAACCAACAACTAATTAATAACCAGTCAACCAATCAACAACCAACCAACCAATCAACCAAACCAACAACCAACCAAACAACCAAACAACCAACAACCAACCAAACCAATAACCAACCAACTAAACCAACAACCAACCAACCAAACCAACAACTAACCAACCAAACAGGTGAGTTCCCCAGGGAGCAGTTCTGTACTCGGCTTTATATGCTGGAGGCACAGTTAGGTTGGTCCCTATGTATGAGAGAGAAAAAAATGAAATGTCCTCCATGGAAGATACCAGCTTTGCATCCTGGTAATGAAGTGGAATCACTGAGGCCTCTTTTTGGTCTAAGAATAAACAGACCTCTAGGTACCTGGGTTAATCCGCTTAAGAACAACCCTGTTTTCCACACTTCCTAGCACAAGTGGGTGGGAATTTATGGACACTCACTCTCAGTGAGAGTGAAGCCATAAGTATCATCATGATCTGGAGCCCTTTAAAGACCATACAGGAAGATCTTGTCCATCTGAAAGCCTGAAATTTGAAATGCCCCCAAATCTGAAACTCTTTGCACCCACATGAGGTTAGGAGAAAGTTCCATGCTACCAACCTTTATTCCATGGAAGATTGGCTAAAATACTGTGTAAGATTCTATGGCTATGTGTGTAGGGTATAAATAAAAATCTCAAGTTCACAGTTGGGTCCCACTGTCAAGATTATATATATTCATACTTTCAAATCTGGGGTGCAAATCATTTTTGGTCCCAAGCATTTTGAACACAAGATACCCAACATACCTATAAGCGAATGGGTTATGTGTTGGTACTCTAAGTTCCACCCCTACAGCTACCTGGCAACAGCCAGGTATGCTCCACCCCACAGTTGCCTAGCAACAGCCAGATGTGCCTGTCTATATAAGGGGCTGCTTGCCCCCTCCTCTTCCTCTTACTTCTCTCTTGCTCTTTGTTCTTCTCTGCTCTTGACTCCTTCCCCCTTCCCCCTCCCCCCTTCCCCCTTCCCCCTCCCCCTTCCCCCTTCCCCCTCCCCCCTTCCCCCTTCCCCCTTCCCCCTTCCCCCTCCCCCCTCCCCCCTTCCCCCTTCCCCCTTCCCCCTTCCCCCTCCCCCCTTCCCCCTTCCCCCTTCCCCCTTCCCCCTTCCCCCTCCCCCCTTCCCCCTTCCCCCTCCCCCTTCCCCCCTCCCCCTTCCCCCTTCCCCCTTCCCCCTCCCCCTTCCCCCTTCCCCCTCCCCCTTCCCCCTCCCCCTTCCCCCTCCCCCCATGTGCCCATGGCCGGCCTCCTTTCCTCTCTTCTTCTTTCCTCACTAAACCTCTCCACGTGGAACTATGCTGGTTTGGTGTGTTCTGTCCGGGCACAGGCCGAGATTTAAACCCTAACATTATGTGTCTGTGATTATGAAATATCAAGAGCTCCAGAGTACAGGGATTAAGATTTTAAAAAAAAAGTCCATGATGAGCACAATGCCACTTGAAAGGGTCAATAAAACTGCTGAGCCATCCCCAGTGACCTGGTGTGCACAGCAACCCTTCTATCCCCACCTCCAGCAGCCTCTGCAGGACCCCTAGGGAACCTGAATGGCAGTCCTTTCTGTGTGGCACTCCCTTATACAGGAGCCTGTGACAGCAAACTGACTCTGTAACTTGCAACTTTGTTTCTGACCTGAAGGGGTTGCAGGTGGCAACACCTTTCACTGGTCCCTATTCTGTCTCAACTGCTTTAGACATAAGATTTGCTAGGTGGTCTGAGATCCTCAGTGTTCCAAGCCTGAAATAATCTATGCCCTCTAGTGAGCCCGGCACCTTATTGATGGGGCCAGTATTAAGAGATTTGTACCCATAAATCAGGGGTCTCATGGTTACTAGGCCATTTCTACAGACACCCCTAGAATAGGAGTATACAACATTAGAACATTTCCTTCTCTTCCCCAAGAACACTCTACACAAACCATCCCTCATTGGCCTATTGCCCTACTCACATTTTCTAACTATGATTGCATGTATTCATTAGGGGTGGGGGTATGTGCATGCTACAATGTGCTTGTAAGAGGACAACTTTCAGGAGTTGGTTCTCTCTTTGTTCTGTGGATTTCAGAGATAGAACTGAGGTCATCAGGTTTGTGTGACAAACTCTCTTACCCACCAAGGCTTCTTACTAGCCTTCCCCTTAAATTTTTATTTGTTTTGTGTTGTTTTGATTTGTTAGTGGGGTGTTTGTGGATATAACACAGTTATAGGATTAGCTTGTTTTGTGGAAGATTTTGGAGTGACATTAAAAAGGTCACATGACCATGAGTGTTATTCACTGCTGCCTAGGGTCATTTCCACTTATTCTTCCTCTGCTGCCTTCCCTCTGGAGAGTGGACTCCTTGATGAGTGAACATCAGCCTGTGGCCAGTATCTCTGGCTTCTTCCCAGCCCATCTGATCCTCCTGACCCAGCTACTTTTCAAGCGTGGCAGTGAGCCCTTGGGGGGCCATTGCACATAGCATGTGACAAGGTCCCTGAGCCTCAGCTTATAGGACCTGGATAGGCTATTTCATTCAAGCTAGATCAGAGCCTTTCTTGGTAATTTGGAGATTCTGAATACTGGCTGTCAGAAAAAAGAGGGTCTCCAATAAAGTTTCGTGTGTGTGTGTATGTGTGTATGTGTGTGTGTGTGTGTGTGTGTATGTATATGTGCATGTGTGTCTGCATGTATAAGTGTGTATATGTGTATGTGTGTATGTGTATGTGTGTATGTATGTGTGTCTGTATGTGTATGTGTGTCTGCATGTGTATGTGTGTATGTGTGTCTGCATGTGTATGCGTATGTGTGCATGTGTATGTGTATGTGTGTATGTGTATATGTGTGTATTTGTATGTATGTATGTGTGTGTGTGTGTGTGTGTGTGTGTGTGTGTGTGTGTGTGTGTAAGTTTTACAGCTCTTGGCTGGAGTCTATTTGTGGCAAGTAGGATTCTCAAATAGTTCCCAAGACTTCTCTCCCAATACACATCCTACACTTCCATATGATCTCTTCTGCTTGAGAGTGAGAATGATCTGAAAATATGGAGTATTATTCACAGAGCATGTAGAGGGCAGAGGGCAGCATCAGGAATCTTTCTTGGTACTCTCCCACTTTGTCTTTTGCAACAGGGTCTCTCAATGAACCCCTGGATCACTGGTTCAATACACTGGCTGACCAGAGAGCTCTAAGGACCCAACTATCTCCAAGTCACCAACATTACAGTGACAGGCATGTGGACGCCCACCCCAGGCTCTGATGTGGGTACTGAGGATCCACACTCAGGACCCCATGATTGTGAGGCAGACTTCTTACTGACTGAGGCGGTGCTGTGATGGATTATAATATGTGGATGTACATGAATAACTTTCAGCCTCCAAATCTGTTGATTCTAAGTGTAAGCACCAAGGGAGCTGACTTAGCCAGACAAAATGTCCTTTAAGCAACAGAGCATTTCTCCTACCAGTTCAGAAGACAAACAACAGCCACAGTGGACTGGCTATGGAAAAAGGAATTAAAGGGCTGAGGCTCAGTCCAATGGTCTCGAGAAACCAAATCTTGTCACCAAGTAAGCTAAACGGACTTGGAAGACGACTCCAGCTGCAATGAGAACCAGCAGTGAGATTCTATTTGCCATGGCCCATGGGAGCAAATTACAGATGTGACCTCTTTCAGGCTGGGGAGACGGCAGTGGCTAAGAGCACAAACTGATCTTGCAAAGGTCCTGAGCTTGGTTCTCAGAAGTCACATAAGGCAACTCACAACTGCCTGTAACTACAGCTCTGGGGGATTGGACACTTTTGGTCTCTGTGGGCATCCGTACAACCGTACGAGCCCATCCCCCCTTTCTATCTTCCCCCCTCCCATTTTATCATAGCTCTAGGTACCAGAGTAGATAAAACAATGTCTATTTTGTTCTTTTTGGAGACTTCCAACCCTCAAACTTTATGCATCATCATTAGGACAATGGATTTTGGAATAAGTGCCAACCCCTTCATCCAAAGTACACCAGGTGTCCAAGGAGCCATTTTGTAAAACATGAATTCACTCTTTGGGGCCAGAACGCTTACTCACTACTGGCCAGGTATACATAAACTCTCCCATGGGCAATTCTTACTTCAAGGGGACTTTGTTATTCCTAGTGGCCTTGACATCCACAGACTGCAATGCTCAGTGTTTCCTTTGAGAAGAGAGAGGAATTAGAAGGATAAACAATGGAGCAAGCCTCTAGTGTCCTGTCATTGTGTTCAGGTTCTGTTCAAATAGGAGCTGGGGCTACATGGACTCCAGGAAACCACACCGACAGCTAAGCATCACAGAAGTACCGGAGCCTCAGTCTTTCTCCACAACTCTCACAGGTCATATTCGATCCCTGTTGGATTGTCCTGAATTTTGATATGTATGTGTCATGCTCTGATTGTGGTACCAATCCCCTCATCCTGTCCATTTTTTCTTGAGGGGGGGCTTCTGATTTACATCTTGCTATAAAGCATTCTCTATCCAACCTAATTTCTTTTCTTACTTTTCTCGGCCACAGGCATTACCCGGCACATCTCTCGTGCTCCGAACTCCATCTCAATATGTGCTTCACAGAGGGCCTGGCTAACTGAGTGAGCGTCTGTGGTCATGTATGGGATGTGTAAAGACGAGTGGTGGAATCTGCAGAGAGAGAAGGAAGGAGGTGTGTGTGCATGTGCATGTGCGTGTGCGTGTGTGGCGGGGGCAGACAGACAGAAAAATGGGAGGGGTCCTGGAATCACCTCACAAACTACTCAGACACCAATCTCAAATAGGGATGGTTTATTGGATGCCACGCCCAAGACTGCTCAATCAGGGCCTCAGGTCAGACTCTAGAGCTGACTGTGACCTTGAGTCAAGATTCTATAGGACTTTTTAAGCCTGAGATCTGCAAATATCTGTACCAAGTTATTCCATCAATCAGGATTTAGGGATAGGGGACTTCCCTAGGAGCAGGTCTTTGTTGTACACTTATCCTGAGAACACAATCCTTAGGGTATTCAACTGCGACAGGGGACTTGCCTTGTCTAACATTCATGTCTTGTCAACCAGGACAGAACTTGCCTAACATTCGTGTCTTAACTTGTCAACCAGGATGGCAGTTACCCACGTAGATGTCTCTTTCTGCCAAGTAGGATGTCAGTTCCCAGAGAGGTCTTGGGAACTTAATTTACCTGACCCCTACTCAAAATGGAAGTATTATTCTAAATAGTTTCTTATTTTGGTGCAGGTGTCTCTTATGTTGGGGTCCATCCCAGGGACAGCTTATAAAAGCAAATACCATAAAGGCTTAAACACAGGTGTAGGAAGTTCTGTTGGGTGGTTGGTTCAGGTCCAAGCTTACTGTGGCTAACTGTTCTAGTGACTTCTATCATGATTGGTTTCCATGACAGAAAGAACATGATTATAGAATATGTAATCAACTTGGGCATGAGAATGTTTCCTAGTAACAGCAGAAACATTGTATGAGAAAGTTTCCTTATAATATTAGAAACAGAGCAAAATGGCAGGCTAGATGGATGGCAGTTACCTAGGCCTTAACATCTAGGCCTTAATATTTTATCTAGGCCTTAAACTATTAGCAAACCTCTCTCTTTCTCTCTCTCTCTCTCTCTCTGTCTCTCTCTCTCTCTCACACACACACACACACACACACACACACACACACACTTTTTGTCACAAGAATAAGTAATCTATACTTGATAGCCTCTTCAAAAAATGTAAGGGATAAATTAGGACCACAAAGTCATCATCCTAATTACACCCTATATCATCCTAATTACACCCTATATACAGCTCCACCAACAGGCATCCCCAATGCAACAGAATCTACATTAAGTCTAAAAGAGCTGGAAAAACACCAAGAAAATTCCCCTAAGGCAGGTAGAGGAAGAGACCTGAGGAGGAGAGTCCACACTAATTGAGATAATCCTCTTATAGTGTAGAAACAAAAAGCAATTTCAGCTGATAATGTTGAAAAGAGAGGAAAGGAAAATATCTAATAGCATAGCCCTGGAGCTATTAAAAATAAGCTATTTTAAGAAACGTGCTTCACTTGCTCTGTGTGTGAGAAGCAGAGAAGCTAAAGTGGAGTTGCCTGGTGAGCGCTAGTATTTATATCCATTTTAGCAAGATGTATTTGTTATTTATTTACTTACTGTTAGGCATGTATCTGAAAATTCTCTATCTAGAAGAAACATTGAAACACAA